>NW_027602902.1:0-17289 GCF_053455715.1 Rhinoraja longicauda
AAATATAAGCAGGCAGGTGCAGCAAATGGTTGGGAAGGCAAATGGCATATTTGCCTTGATTGCAATTAAATTAAAGTTGTTACAATTGTACAGAGTACTAGTAAGGCCACAGCAGTACTGTGTACAATATAAATCTGATTTTAAATTTAAAACAATTTAAAATTTTACAGAGGGCAATTTAAAACTGAGGTTTGCAGGAACAACCTCTTGCAGAGCTCGACAAATCCCAACACTATCCCAGCATGTGTTGGAGGATGAATTATTGGAGTAGTTAAAGAGGGAGTAGGTACCTCTCCAAGATCAGGGATTTTTGAAAAATCAAGAAATAGGGGACCAGGAAGAACAGAAGACAAAAAGAGTTGAAAAGCAGGGCAGGCTTGTGGGTTGGAGTTGCCTACACTAGCTCTTAATTTTATTATCTTCTTATGTTCGACTTCTTTTGATTGCCCATTTTCATCCATGCTCCCATGACATTACTAGTAGAATGAGTAACTCGGCCTGTTGGACAATCCCACTGTTGCAGTGTAGGAAATCCAGCACTTGTGCGTGCAGCGTTATCACTTCTGCTGAATCCAAATGATAATCAGTTGTGGTAGTTTTAGTTGAGGGACATATCAGAGGCTAAGAATCACATAGTACCGAAACAAGCCCTCGGTATCATGACGCTAGGAAGGCAGGCGAATGGGGTTAGGAGGGAGAGTTAGATCAGCCATGATTGAATGGCGGAGTAGACGATGGGCAGAATGGCTTAATTAAATTCCTATTCCTTATATCCTTATGACCATATGACACATACCCCTCTTTTTGTGTGAAAAACATACCCCTCTGATTTCTATTAAATCTTCCCCCCCCTCACCTTAAACCTATGTCCTCTGGTCAGGATTCCACAGGCATGATTCCCAGGAGAGACCAGTGGAAGTCAGCAGAACCATCTAGGCTACACCACTACACCGGTGAACCCATGGACGTCCCTGGCCAGGATCTGCCCCGAAAGCAGTGGATAACCCTCAATCGCTTGAGGACAGGCGTCGGATGCTATGGAGTAGCGATGAAGAGGTGGGGTCTCGTGGACAGTGCCTTCTGCGAGTGTGGGGACCCAACACAGACAGTGGAGCACATAGTCACTAGTTGCCCCAAATACCGGCCGCCGAATGGTGAACGAGGTCTGATTGACCTGGACGATGACACGTTGGCCTGGCTCGCCTCAACGGAGCTGCAGGTCTAAAAGACATACGACAGAAGAAGAAGAAGGAGAAGGCATGGTTCCCCTGATCTGAGGCATCGGGCTCCAGTCTTGATAACAATGGTGCAAATCGAGCCCACACTGGGAACTGGCACGGGATCAAGTGTGCACGTGGTATGGGGAATTGTAACTTTTCCTATGTTTTTCCTTCAGTTTTCTCCAGTTTTAAGACAAGAAGTATCAGTTCACATTTATTTTCCAAGTGTTCTCAGAATCAATTTCCAAATGCATGCTCCCACTGCCTGGCATGTATCAATCAAGCTTCATACCACTCAGTCCATGAGATTTCATTTATTATAGACAGAACAGTAAGGGGAGTAAGATACTGTTCTTGTTCTCTCAGTAGGTACAGCTTCTCACAGCTTTTTTTGTGTTTGGAAGATCAGTCTTTTACGTTTATGAGAATCTGTGTCAATAACGCCCTACAAAGTGTAAAATTAAAACAAATGGAATCAGATACATTCCAGCACAATAAGAAGCTGATGTTATAAAAGCCTTTTTCATTATATTGAAAGCGGCTTTCATCTCCAGCCAGATAGATCCTACTGTTGACCAATTTAGTGTTTAGTTATGAATATCCTGACTGGGCATGAATATCAGAAATAAATCATAACAGAAATGTAAGAAAGTGTGAAGAAACCAATCTTAAACTTCCAGTGTGATCATGCATCTATTCAGAACAATTGAAATTGAAGATACTTGGATAATTTTTATTCATTATATACAGGATTGGCATACTTTGTGAAAATTATGCTTTGATTGAACTATTATTTGAATATGGAGTAAAGGCCATAGATTGGTGGTTTCTACGGGTTATTACTTAAGCTGCAAGATGTTTTTATTGCAATGCTTCAAATGTCAGTGTTGCTGAGAGTGAAGATAAGTAACCCCACGTGAATTATTAATAACAGCTTGCTTTTCCTTCCTTTGCCTTTGCCACTAATGTCTCTCTTTTTAAAGGTTAGGTGGCTGAGTTCAATCAAATGATCAGCTCCTAGAAGTAGGGAATGACAATGAAGCATACGTTTCCTAAATATTCATGAAATGACTATAACCGATGGAATAATACAAGTAAGTTTAAATTTCTTTCCAGATTTTAGTCATTTAACACTGCATTCTAATTTCTAATTGGATCTCACTTTTTCCTGCAGCATTAGATGCTGCTTGAAATAGGTTTAAAATATATTGACAAATACTTTTTGACCATGCCCCATATCTCGGGAGGAGATCTCTCTCATTTTTTTCCCATTAAGTCCATTCCATTTTCCATTAGGTGGAAAGCTGACAGCTGATTTACTCTAAGCCACTTCCTGCTGCTCTAATTTCATCTCCATGATATTAAAGTAATTCCTCAATTAAGGCATTTTATTCAGTGTGTGACATTTTCAAATTATATCTTCAGTCATATAATTACCCATATTAAATAATATGTACAGGGTGTGATATTTATTATGCAGCTATTCTTCTAATACTTGTCCACAAGCATCTTTGGACAGCTATTGTAAATAATTTATTTAAAAACCATTTGCTAGTTCAAGAAGAATTCTACAGATAGAATAAGAGAGTTATGCAACACACAGAAGAAGGCCCTTCAGCCCAAGTTGCTCACACTGAATGAGATAGCTGACTGACAATCTATACCAATCTCAATTGCCCGCCTTTGGTCCATATGGGCTTTGGCCCATTAGTAAGGGTGTCAGGGTTATGGGGAGAAGGCAGGAGAATGGGGTTGAGAGGGAAAGATAGATAAGCCATGATTGAATGGCAGAGTAGACTTGATGGGCCGAATGGCTTAATTCTGGTCCTATAACTTATGAACTGATTGTGCATGGACAAGAAAACCTAGATCCCTCTGTATTTCATATCTTTCTTCATTTAAATAATAGTCTGCCTTTAAAATTCCTCAGATTTTCCCCTCAGTGAACTCCTTTAAGTGAAAGGACTATACTACAATAGTAATATAATACAATAGTAGAAAGAATTTACTACAAACCCACTAACTCCCATAGCTATCTTGACTACATTTCTTGCCACCCTATTTCCTGTAAAAACTCTATCCCCCTACGCCAGCTTTCCTCCGTCTATGCCGTATCTGCGCCCAGGATGAGATTTTCCATACTAGGGCATCGGAGATGTCCTCATTCTTTAGGAAACGGGGGTTCCCTGCTTCCATTATAGATGAGGCTCTCACTGAGGTCTCCTCTATATCCCGCAGCTCTGCTCTTGCTCCCCCACCCCCCATTCTAAACAAGGATAGAGTCACCTTCCACCCCCATCAGCCGTCGCATACAACAAATTATCCTCCAACATTTCCGCCACCTCCAACGGGATCCCACTACTGGCCACATCTTCCCATATCCACCCCTTTCTGCTTTCTGCAGAGACTGTTCCCTCCAAAACTCCCTGGTCCACTCGTCCCTTCCCACCCAAACCACCTCCTCCCCAGGTACTTTCCCCTGGAACCACAGGAGATACAACACCTGTCCCTTTACCTCCCTCCTCGACTCCATCCAATCTTTCCAGGTGAGGCAGAGGTTCACCTGCACCTCCTCCAACGTCATCTATTGTACCCGCTGTTCCAGATGTCAACATCTCTACATCGGCGAGACCAAGCTTAGGCTCGGCGATCGCTTCGCTGAACACCTCCGCTCAGTTCGTCTCAACCAACCTGATCTCCCGGTGGCTCAGCACTTCGACTCCCCCTCCCATTCCCAAGCTGAACTTTCTGTCCTGGGTCTCCTCCATTATCAAAGTGAGGCCCAGCACAAATTGGAGAAATAGCACCTCATATTTCGCTTGGGCAGTTTACACCCCAGCGGTATGAACATTCTCTAACTTCAGGTAGTTCCTGCTTCCCCTCTCTATCTCCTCCCCCTTCCCAGTTCTCCCACTAGTCTTCCTGTCTCTGACTACATCCCATCTTTGTCCTGCCCCCTCCCCTGACATCAGTCTGAAGAACGGTCTCGACCCGAAAAGTCACCCATTCCTTCTCTCCTGAGATGCTGCCTGACCCGCTGAGTTACTCTAGCATTTTGTGTCTACCTTCTTTTAAGTGAAATTTGGAATTGGAATTAGAGCTTCCAAATTAAAACAAAACACTGTACAAATAGTTTTTTGTTTATCCATCTAAAACTTTCCGATCAATGTACCTGTGGAAATATATTTTAAACTTTGTGCCTACCTTAACCCCCTCCAAAGGAAGTTCATTCCATATACCCCTACCCTCAGTCTGGAAAAACTTGCCCCTCCGATTCCCTTTACATTTTTTCTCTGTCATGTGAAACTTTGCCCTCATGTTTTAGACTCTCCTCCCCAGGGAAGAAAACTATCTGCCCTTTCTACGGTCCTCGTGAATTTATAAATCTTTAAGGTCACCCTTCAACTTGCTTGGCTCCAGGGAAAACAGTTCTGGCCTATCCAATCTTTCCTTTCCAAGTCCTCCAGTCCAGGCAACATTTTTGTGAATCTTTTCTGCACTCTTGAGAAAGATTGAGAAGGAAATGGAAACAGGAAATCTTAAACATTTGACAAGTCATAGAATTGTGCAGCAGAGCAGTCCATTGTGCCTGTCCACACTAATCGCACTTGCGCAGATGAATTCCATATATCTCTTTGGTCTGCTCAATTCAAATACCTGTCAAGATGCCTCATAAACGCTGTCACTGTTGCTGCTTCCCCCATCTCTGTTGGGAGCTCATTCCCGATACCAACCACTCTTGGTGTGAAACATTTGGATTCAGATCTGGATGAGCACTTAAAATCGTCAATACACAGAAAATTATCGTCTGCTGCTGGTATATGGGATCAACAGAGATGGGTACTGGATGATGGGCTGAAGGGCCCGTTTCTGTGATGACTCTAGGACTCTACATTTCTTCAATAATTCAGAGGATGATCATCAATGCTTGCATTTTAATGTAACCAGTGTGAAACACTAAAAAGGCAAAAGAATTGAAGAATTTTTTTCTCTCTCTCTCTTTTTCCTAGTTCTAATGAAGACTGAAATGCTAATTTACTTTCTCTTCCACAGATGCTGCCTGACTGGCTGAGTATTTCCAGCATTTTCTGTTTTAAATCCAATTGTGTGGCACAGCAAATTGGTCTAGTTTTAGAACAAGAATTTCTATCTGCCTTAATGGTGGCAGAGGCGACACGGTGGTGCAGCGGTAGAGTTGCTGCCTAGCAGCACCAGAGACCCGGGTTTGATCCTGGCCATGGTGTTTGTCTCTACAGAGTTTGTATGTTCTCCCCGTGACCTGCGTGGGTTTTACACGGGATCTCCGGTTTCCACCCACACTCCAAAGACGTACAGGTTTGTAGGTTAATTGACTTGGTATAATTGTAAATTATCCCTAGTGTGTGTAGGGCTAGTGTTAGTGTGCAGGGATCACTGGTCAGCACGGACTTGGTGGGCCGAAGGACCTGTTTCCGCGCTGTATCTTTAAACTAGACCAAACCTTTTTAAATGTAAACATGGACGAGAGAGGAATAAGCAACAAGTATTATTTGCATATCTTCCCCTGCCCAGAACCGGCTATCCCAACATCCTTTTCTTCTAAGTAGGTCACATAAAGCATCCCCATTTAGGAACTCACTTTGAGCTATTAACAATGCTGTGGAAAAAATAAATTCTACAATGCACCACCAATAAAAAGAAAGAAAATCTGCAGAAACGGCTTTGATTCTTACACCAGCAAAACTGGATCTCCATTCCAGAACTTAATTTTAACCCAGCAATGAGCTGAAATAGAGGTGTTATAATTATGTGAATACCATAATTCTCCAATTTTCACAACATTCTGGTATGGAGCTCCCACCAATTTGCAGAATTACAGATCATTATCCTTCTATCCTGCGTCATTGTGCCCTGCAAACAGATGGACACTAGGCTGCCAAAAATGACATTTTTAACAAAGTGGTGTTGAACAATTTTGCATTTAAAATTTTATAAACAATGGAGTAAAAGACTGCCTTCACAAAATGTATAGCTGATAGTATTTAAATCTGTCTCATTCCATTTAGGCCAAATAATCTGTCCGGCCACATTCTTCCCAGGCATTGAACTCAGTATTGAATCCCATTGCATTAGCATGGATTCACAACAATTACAATTATATACTAGTTTATTTCGTAACATTTGATATGGGGTCTAGATGTGAGCTGCAGTATTCTTGATAAATCTTTATACACGTACCTGCACGCTAGTCAGTGTGGTATACTGGTACGCCTTTATTACAAGATAGTTGGCTTCTATATCTATGACTCCCAAGATCATGTATTTCCACCATCTTCTTTTTAGTATTGCCAACAGATTTTCCTCCCCTGTGCAAAGGAAAAAAAGACAACGTTACAAACTCAACCCATCAATACAAATAAATAATTGAGGTTAAAACTGCATGGGTGAAAAGGAACAACACAATGAATCTGTAAAATAAGGGGATTTTTCTTTTCTATTAAATACAATACGATAAAACTTTATTCATCCCCGGAGGGAAAATAACAGCAGCAACGAATAAGGTGCGAATTTTAATGCCTATGTTTGCACGCATCTAAATGCACGCATCTTGTCCTTTCTCTTTACCAGCCATCATATTTTGTGTTCAGTTACAAGGAAGAATGTTACACTAAAATGATTTCAGCTCAATAATAGCACAAAGTGAAAACATACAGCATTTGAATTGCTATACCCATTGTAGCATCGTGATCCCAGATTGCTCATATTTTTACCCTGTTTGAGTGTATATAAATCATCATAATCATTGTGAGGAAAGCAATGAAAATAAATAAATCTAATAAGGAATTAATAAACACAGGTGTTTTTATTTATTTTTCAAAAATTCAGTTAGAAACAAAAACATTTTTTCATATGTAGCTGCATAATCTAGACTGGGAATAAAAGTTTGCGATCTCATAACATTTGGGTGCCACATCTAATAAGCCAATTTGTATCAGTCGTCATTTCAAAGTATTCTTCATATTTTCTTACCTTCTGATCTGCCATCAATTAGTTTAAATTGTCCAGCATATTTTATTCCCATCCTGACTGTTCAATTTCATAAATTCAGAATCAATCAGCCAAAGTCTTGTGCATCAAAGAGATTATGTGAAAATGTATTTTCTATTAAATTAGATTTAGGTAATCTTCCAAATAAAAAAAGAAATAACTACATACACATTACTAAGATGAATGCAATTTAAATATATTCTTCTTTGTAAAATTGCATTGTGATAAAGTTCCAATTATATTTTAATACTGAAAGATTTTTGAGCAGACAGCTAGGGTTGATATCGTCAGGGGGTCATTGCCCACCCAAGAATTGTTTTCCTTTTATAATGGGGTAATTTCCGCTTGATATTTAGAATGTAAACTGTCTATTATACATATGGCCTGGAGACACGGGCTAGGGGCAGAACGGTGGCGCAGTAGTAGAGTTGCTGCCTTACAGTGCTAGAGACCGGGGTTCGATCCTGACTACAGGTGCTGTCTGTACGGAGTTTGTACGTTCTCCCCGTGACTGCGTGGGTATTTTCCGAAATCTTTGGTTTCCTCCCACACTCCAAAGGCGTAGGTTAATTGGCTTGGTAAATGTAAAAATTGTCCCTAGTGGGTATATCCTACAGGATAGTGTTAATGTGCGGGGATCGCTGGTCGGCGCAGACCTGGTGGGCCGAAAGGACCTGTTTCCGCGCAGTATCTCTAAACTAAACTAAACAATTCTCCCTCTCCAAACGGTTTCCACTGGCCTGTTCACTTCCATTTCATAATGATATTCCTTTAATCTTTGTTCTGATCCTTCTCTTATAATTCAGCAAGGCAAGCCGTCTTTCAAACACAGTTCAAGATGGTTCTTGTACACCTGGTTATATTCTTATTCTACATATTCCTTTGTGCCTCAGGCACTGGAGATCCTCTTCAAGCATCATCTGCAAAACGTTATACCCTCCCTCGTTTTTACATTCTTTGAAGCCTCCCTCTTTAATCAACCTTTCGATCACCTGTCCCAAAGTGGCTGAAATTTGTTGCAAATTTTTCTCGTGCTACCCCTGCTGCCAACAACTGCTGACTAAAGCATCACAGAAACAGGCCCTTCGGCCCACAATGTGTCAAACATGATGCTATACTCTGTAGAACATAGAATAGTATGGTAGGGGAACAGGCCTTTCAGCCCAAATAACAGCACTGTGTCTCTTTTTTTAGATGCCACCTGACCTGTTGAGTGTGGCCTGAACATTTTCTTTGGGGAGAACAATCAACAAGGAGTGAAGGAATGGTTTGTTTCCAACTGTACTTTCACTCCACTAAGCTTCAGCTTCCCTTGATGGTTCTTACCAAGAGATTTATTCAGATTTGCAATTAATATAGAAAACAAGTACCTCATCAGCTTGGATATTGACAGCAGCTCTGTGATGGCAGCTCTTGGTAAATGCTAGAGATATTGGAAGTTGTTTTTGAAACTGATTTCCCCCCCCCAAAATGTCAATTTATAATTTATTATTGTCATGAGATACAGTGAAAAGCTTTTTGTCGCACAATTTCCAGTCAATGAAAAGACTGTTCATGATTACAATCAAGCTAACAGCGGTGTACAGATAAAGGATGAAAGGTGCAACATTTAATGCACAAATATAGCATTGTAGTCCAATAAAGTCTGCTTAAAGTTCAAAAGGTCTCTAAGGAAGTAGATGAGAGGTCAGGACAGCACTCTAGCTGGTGAGAGTATGGTTCAGTTGCCCGAAAACAGCTGGGAAGAAACAGTCCCTGAATCCAGAGGTATGCATTTTCAAATTTCTGTACCTCTTGCCTGATAGGAGAGGGGAGAAGAGGGAATGACCGTGGTAGATCACAACATAAATGTCTGTCTAACTTTGCAGGCCACAATTAGTCAATGCAATATTAGTGCGTTATCATATCTAATTTTACTTGAGATTGATTGAAACAGCATGCATTTCTCCACAAAGCTAATCTGGTGCTTTAAGTTGAATGATAGACAAGTTAGAGTCACAAGACTTCTGATGTTATATATATGTTATATGCACACACGTACATGCACACGGAAAAGGCTATGACTTTAGTCCAAAATAAATGGTATGATCCGAATCATAACCAACATAATCAAAGTCATAGCTTTTTCCATGTGCATGTGTGTACATATAACATATATATAACATCAGAAGTTGCAAAGTTACACATGTGTTGTAATTTCTTCCCACAAATGACTCAAGTTTGCAAATGAAATTGGCGAAATTACTTTTACCATCATTAATTATTCAGATATCCTTGCCACTACTTTAGAGTGCAGCACGTCATATGAGCACAACAGTAGTTATTGGAGGGTATAAGACTGTTGCTCGTGAGTCAGCCTATTCTATTAGTGGTGAAAGGGACATCTTTTCAACTAAGGCACCTCAGTTATTTATGTCAGGGTAAAACTTCTACACAAGGCTTCTACATATTTCTATCACTTGATTTATTCAGGAGCGATGAGCAGAATGAATTTCTTCACAAAATGCTGGAGTAACTCAGCAGGTCAGGCAGCATCTCCCTTAATCACCCTATTCCAGAAATATTTTAGGCAATGCTCCAAGAGGACCTTTTATAACTTGCCGTGTGCCTCGCATATATTTGCCTTATGACTCATTAGCTCTACAAATACCAATATATTAAACGGGAAATTAATTCAAATACAACTGCTCTCTCATAGGCATGCTAAAGGCCTAGAGGCATTAAAGGCATATAAGCATTAAAGGCCCTGGCCAATTGCTTTCCCTCAGTCCATATTTGTTTTTAAAAAATGTATTATGACATCCGTGGAATCATCTGGCATCACAGAGAGTCAGTCACAGAGTGTCATATAGAGTCATGTAGAGTCATAGAGCATGGAAACAGGCCCTTTGGCCCAACTTGCCCACACTGGCCAACATGTCCCAGCTACACTCGTCCCACCTGCCCGCATTTGTGAGAAATGGAAACAGAATTAATAAGGTCAAAGATTCTTCAACCCAAAACATTTCTCTCTCCTGAGATGCTGAACATTTCCAGTACTTTGTTGTTCTTCCAGATTTCCGCCATCTGCCTTTTACTTTTTATTATGACTTCACTCCATGTTGGATCTTGCTGTGAGCAAATTGGCTACTATATTCCAACAATGAACATCCTGCATTGACCAGTGTTTTGGGATGGCCCGAGATGATATAATGTGCCATAGAAATCTAAAAAAAAATCAGAATAATTACAAAACCAATATTTGAAAAAAAAGTTAGCAAAGATGCAAACATTTTCTTTCAATTAATCTGTAAATTATGATGCCAGAACAAAGTTCCTTTCCCTGATAACTAGGCCACGAATCTAATTGACATTGGGAAGTTAGTGAGCAGCCATGGAGTCTTGAATGGACACACAATAACATCGGCGGTAACATACAAATTACTACTAGTAATAATAATATAGTTAAAACACAGGCAACATGCATCCAAAGTATGATTAATGTGCAACATTATGATTTTTGCAGAAAAATTGAAGCTACAAATCCAAGTTTACAGTCCATTTTGTTCACAGCTACAATGTGTATCGTCATCGTTATTGGGCTGTCAAAACCATAATGTACTGTTCTGTGCCTTGCCATCTCTAGTAGGGAGGAAAAAGGAAGGACAGACAACAGAGAATCAGAAAAAAAACACCCATACAGAAATCGTGAGGACTATATTTGGATCAGCAAAAAGTATTAAAATAAACAGAATTTCAGCCCTTAAATCGATTAAGGTCGAAAATAGGACAGAGCATGATTGTTAGATTATGAAGACCGAAGAGCTTATCTTGACTATTCATGATGATTAAGTATTTTTACAAAGAATGAATTGCATGTATACTATACATGAAAGCCATTGTATTCTAATACGAGGGTATTACAATCAAATTTATGGCAAAGAACCTCTGATATCTTTTCATTAAATATTGTTGCTTTCTTTTCAACGGAAAGATTGCCTTATTGAGCCTAAAAATGTCGTTATTGCCAATGTTTGTAAATCTGTTTTGTTCCCATGAAGATGTTCAACAAAATGGATGCCATGCATGTTAAGAAGCTCACAGATAAACAGTGTACATACAATAATGAAAAAGACAACAATATAATAGCAAGGGCAAAACAGCAATAGACAATAGACAATAGGTGCAGAAACATAGAAACATAGAAACATAGAAAATAGGTGCAGGAGTAGGCCATTCGGCCCTTCGAGCCTGCACCGCCATTCAATATGATCATGGCTGATCATCCAGCTCAGTAGCCTGTACCTGCCTTCTCTCCATACCCCCTGATCCCTATAGCAAAAAGGGCCACATCTAACTCCCTCTTAAATATAGCCAATGAACTGGCCTCAACTACCTTCTGTGGCAGAGAATTCCAGAGGTGCAGAGGTGGCAGAGGTGCAGGAGTAGGCCATTCGGCCCTTCGAGCCAGCACCGCCATTCAATGTGATCATGGCTGATCATTCTCAATCAGTACCCTGTTCCTGCCTTCTCCCCATACCCCCTGACTCTGCTATCCTTAAGAGCTCTATCTAGCTCTCTCTTGAATGCATTCAGAGAATTGGCCTCCACTGCCTTCTGAGGCAGAGAATTCCACAGATTCACAACTCTCTGACTGAAAAGATTTTTCCTCATCTCAGTTCTAAATGGCCTACCCCTTATTCTTAAACTGTGGCCCCTTGTTCTGGACTCCCCCAACATTGGGAACATGTTTCCTGCCTCTAACGTGTCCAACCCCTTAATAATCTTATACGTTTCGATAAGATCTCCTCTCATCCTTCTAAATTCAGGTGTATACAAGCCTAGTCGATCCAGTCTTTCAACATATGACAGTCCCGCCATTCCGGGAATTAACCTAGTAAACCTACGCAGCACGCCCTCAATAGCAAGAATATCCTTCCTCAAATTTGGAGACCAAAACTGCACACAGTACTCCAGGTGCGGTCTCACTAGGGACCTGTACAACTGCAGAAGGACCTCTTTGCTCCTATACTCAACTCCTCTTGTTATGAAGGCCAACATTCCATTGGCTTTCTTCACTGCCTGCTGTACCTGCATGCTTCCTTTCAGTGACTCATGCACTAGGACACCCAGATCTCGTTGTACGTCCCCTTTTCCTAACTTGACACCATTCAGATAATACTCTGCCTTCCTATTCTTACCACCAAAGTGGACAACCTCACACTTATCCACATTAAACTGCATCTGCCATGCATCCGCCCATCCGCAGAATGGTACAAGATTGTAGTGCAAAATCAGTCATGCAAAAATAAGTGCATTAATGGAATAACTGAATGAGGTAGTCAAGAGTAAAAATACATGGCAACACTTTGGGTTTCAGGAGTCTGATGGCAGTAGGAAAGAACCTTAAGCTTCTCAACCCTGAATTTCCAAGCTTTCAGGCTCCTGCAGCTTTTCCCAGAACGTGAAATGGAGAAAAAAAATGGCCAGGGCGATAGTCACTCCAACGAAACTTCCAGTCTTCGTGATGCAACGCACCGTGAAGATGGATTGGTTGGAAGGAAGTGATGAGCCCATGAGGGACAAGGCTGTGTTCACCACTCTCGGTAGGTTCATGTGAACTAGAGTGAAGTAATTGTTGTACCAGGCTGCGACACAACCCATCAGAATACTTTCTATAACTGCATCAGCAGAATCCTTGAGGGCATGTTGAATCATCTCAGGTGCATAAGAAAGGTAATATGCTGATGTGCTTTCTCTATCACCACATCAGTGTGAAGGGACTAGGTTAGGTTGATGGTGATATGAATGCCTTGGACCTTGAAGCTGTTGAACATCTTTACTGTAGCTCCATGCAGGAGGACATGGTGGTGTTCACCCGCTCACTTCAAAAGATCAACAACCAACTCTTTGATCTTTCTGATGTTAAGGGATAGGTTATTGTCCTGGCACAATGACCCTGGATTCTTGATTTCTTTCCTGTACCATGTCTCATCATTGTTGTAGATCCAGTAAACAACACTAATATAATAGACAAACTTAAAGATTGAGTTGGTGTTATAGGTGACCACACAGTCATAGATGCTCAAGGAGTAGAGCAATGGACTGAGCACACAACCCTGACCAGTACCAGTGTTGAGGTTCATAGTGGGGGGATCAAGAGGTCCAGAAGCCAGTTGCAGTTGGAGGCCCAAAAGGACAAAGTCCAGAGTTTTTTCGGTGTTATGGTGTTGAAGGCTGAGCTGGAATCAATGAATAGCGTTAACATATGTATTCATATTGTCAAGGTGATCCAGGATTAAGATATGGCATAGACACAAAATGTTGGAGTAACTCAGCGGGATAGGCAGCATCTCTGGTGAGAAGGAATGGCCTCCAGCATTTTGTGTCTTTCTTCGATTTAAACCAGTATCTGCAGTTCTTTCCTACACATTAAGAGATGGCACCCTCCATTGACCTATTTATTCGGTACACAAATTATAGGTAGTCTAGATTGTCCAGAAGATTGGTGCCATTTTTTTTTTAAATCACTTGATAATGGTCAATATTAGAGCATCTGGGTGGTAGTCATTGGGATCGGTCACTTTATTTTTCGTGGGGACTAAAATGGTAGATTGTTTCCTTGAAGCAGATGTAGACAGAAGACTGCTGAAGTGACAGCTATACAGCAGGGAATCGGGCACTTAGCTCTAATTTATCGATGCCAAGCAAGTTATCTGAACAAGCTGGCCTTGCCTATTTACCTCTAAACCTTTCCAATCCATGTATCCGTCCAAGTGTCTTTTAAATCTCATAATTGTACCAACTTCTGCCACTTCCTCTGGTGGCTGGCTCCATGTACACTCCACCTTCTGTGTGGAAAGAGTTGCCATTATGGTTCCTTGTAAATCTTTCTGTTCTCACCTTACATCCATGCCCTCTAATTTTAGAACTGCACAGCATCAGAGACCCAAGTTTAATCCTGACCCCCAGATCTGTCCGCTGGAAATTTTAATGTTTTTGCTCGGGATACATGGATACCCTCTGGGTTTCCCAATTTCCTCCCATCCAAAAGACGAGTTGGCTGGTTGGTTAATTGGCCACCTTGAAATTTTGTGTGTGTGTGTAGAACAATGATAAAATCTGGAGAGAGTTCAGAAGAACGTGGGGAGCAAAAAAAAGGGGGTAAATGTAAACAGGTGGTTGACAGTTGGCTCAGACCAGGGAGGCTGAAGCTGCTTGTGTACTCTTTCTCTCTACAACTACTAGCTCTTCATCAATTTCTTAACAGCAATTAAAGACAAGCAATTATCGCTGGATCTTCCAGCAAAGACCACATTCCAAAATATTAATTAAAAATGTCTTTTGTAGCAAATGAATTGTCAGAGGTGCAGGAGAATACAAAAATTCAAATGGTTAAAATTGGTGATTGAGGGGAAGCGAAACAAATCAAAGGCACACATGTGTAGATTGGAACAGTGATGGCAGAGTCCCAGACAAACGCAAGGACAGCAATCGCTCTTGTTCATTTACTCATGGACGGATTTGTCGCATGGTTGATCAGAAATATGAGTTTACAAAACATGGAGAATAAAATCACTGCTTCAGAGCTTCAAACCTCATTAAAACTGCATGACCTTAGGAACCGGCTGTTTCACAGACCAGCACCCCCACAATTGGCAGCAGACAAAGAGATGGAGGTAGAGGATTGGAGGAAAAAAGTCCGAAATAGAACAGTTAGCGGCTCATTATTTTTAAGGAGATTTCTTACAATACGAAGATTTGTACAATATGAACTTTTACAAAGATTTCTCAATTGAAATTAAATGTAATGCTCTGTTCACGAGAACAAAAGGCATGCAGCTTTTTGTGGTGGAACCGGTGCTTTGAAAGCACTTGATATGATGCTAAATTGGATTATTAGCTTTAAAAAAATCATGTAGTATCCAATGATAAGAAAACATCTGAATTCATTAATTGCCAGAGTGTGTTGGCCAAGTTCTATTTAATTTACCTTTAACCATCTTGATAGCTGCATTACAGTCATAATAAGTTGTTGACAAAGACATAAAAATCTATCTCTGTCAATTAGTGTCTAGCAGACGCAAACCCGAGGAGAGGTATTCGCCAGTGGTGAAATGCTGTGAGCCATTGTTCTAAATGCATGCTTTTCCAGGGCACATGCTGCACTCACCATATTCTATGTCACAAATTATCTGTTGCCTGTGTCCAAAAATATTATTTTCTGATCATTAATTTTCAAATTTGCACTTAAATGACTCTACATCGCCAGTTTGCACCATTCCCCTGGATAGTGTTGGATGGGAAGAATTTAATTGTTCTGCCGAGGACATAAGACAATATAACACTCTTGACAGCCCATG
The DNA here is from genome assembly GCF_053455715.1 of Rhinoraja longicauda. Taxonomy (NCBI): domain Eukaryota; kingdom Metazoa; phylum Chordata; class Chondrichthyes; order Rajiformes; family Arhynchobatidae; genus Rhinoraja; species Rhinoraja longicauda. The sequence goes on from NW_027602902.1 coordinate 15,590, forward strand.
CTGCTGATTCACCACCTACACCCGATGCAGTGACTAGGACTTGCTGGTTGAGGCAAGCTGTTCATTCCCTCCACTAGAACACTGAAGTGCTTTGAATTTTCCTTTTGCTGATCGTCGATGGCAAGCCCCAAAGCAGCGACATCACGGCCTTGTGCAAAATAATGTGGTCACATGGGCAGCCATTACAAGCACTTCCACGAAACTGCTGAGTAAAAAACTGAACAGCTGGCAAGTCCATGCTCACAGTCCTAGCCAGCAATCAAATACGTCACATGCTTCTGAATGTCCGACTTACCAGAAGATTCAAAAACTACTCTAAAAATAAAATATGAATAAAAAAATTAAATCAATTAATATGTGAGGATACCTAAAGATATTAAAATTTACCCTTTACATTTCTTGTCATTCCTATCCATTTAAATTAATGAGCATGCTGTTCCTGCACAAAGTCGAACTTGGCAGCTTTCTCAGTCCAATAATATGAAACATTAATGTCAAACAGGCTACAGGTATACCTGCCAAGAAACGTTAGGGGCCTCACGCAACACAAGGGTGCTCCGGTTCCCTCCAAAAGGACCTGTGGGTTTGTAGGTTAATTGGCCTCTGCAAATTGCCCCTAGTGTGTAGGGGGGAGTGAGGGGGATAACATGGCACTTATGCAAATGGGTGATTGGACAGTGTGAACTCAGTGGGCCAAGGGATCTGTTTCAATGCTGTATCTCTAAATTAAACTAAATAAACTTTACTTGCACCATCAATAGGGTGCCCTTTGCAGACGACATGGATCTGGTTCGCTCTCCTCCAATAATCATCCAGAATTCTCACTATTGTTCAGTTGAATCCTTCCACCATTTTTCAGTAGTTTGGGGTGTGCGAGTTAGAGAATTCTGAACTTCTACCTGGATGTTCACCTCTGCTAACACAAGCTTTTGGTCATTGGAAGAGAAATGAAGTGCAACTGCAACATTTCTAGTTGAGGAAACTTTGTACAGAGTTTCAACCCTAATGATATAAAGCCAGGGAAAAGTGTGAGCTGTGAAGAGGATGCAGAGAGGTTTCAGGGGATTAGAGACAGACAACTTGTATAGGCGATGTTAGCCACAAAATGCTGGAGTATTTCAAGGGACAGGCAGCATCTCTGAGAGAAGGAATAGGTGACGTTTTAGGTCGAGACCCTTCTTCAGACTGGTTTGAAGATGCAATAAGATGCGAGAGAATGTAAGGAAATTCACAATGGAAGAAAAAAAATAGAATTCTTTGTGTTTTTCAATAATAAGATTGAAATGTGTTGGTGTTCAATAGGACCAGGCTGTTACTGGTGGTTAATCCACATGTACAGCAGCCAATTAGAAAGATAAAAAGTGTGTTGGCCTATGTTGCAATCTACAGTATGTGACTGCAAGAATAGAGACATCTTGCTTCAATTATGTGTGGACCTTGTGAGAACATACTGGCCTGTCTAGTTTAAGGACGATATACTTGCAATAGAGTAAACGCAATTCAGGTTTACCAGATTGATATCTAGGCTGGTAAATTTGTTGTATAAAGAGAGATTAGGCAGTTCTTTGGTGTAGAAGACGTGTGTGAGAGTTATATGAGAGGCGTATAAGAATTTATTGAGAGGTAATCTCATTGAAATGTACAAAATTCTTATTGGACTTAACAAGGAAGATGTGGGATGATATTTCCCTGCATGGTGT
>NW_027602902.1:17789-25500 GCF_053455715.1 Rhinoraja longicauda
GCAGATGTTTGGTTGTCTGCACTGAGTTCAAAAAATCAAGTGAAAGCTCTAAAGAGTGGAGTTGAATAAATACTTGTAGTTCAAGGGGACCAGGAAGGACCTTTTTCAATTTAGCTCTGCAGAACAAGCAGTGCTGTTAAGTTCTGGCCACACTGATGACCAACCCTAAGCATGATTCAAAAGATAAGCAGCAGTAGGGTCTTCAGCCTCTTGAGCCTATTCTGCCAGTCAATAAGATCGTGGCTGATCTTGTGTTTCTGTAATTTCCCCACACTACACCAATATCCCTGATTGCCTTAATTTACAAAAGTCTATCAGTCTCTGCATTGAGAGCTTGAAAGCACACAGACTAATGTTTCCTGTCCTCTCCTTAAACCAGCAATGCACGGGAATGACATTGTTCATCGAGTGTGAAAAACTGTTAATACACAAAAGGACAATTCATATTCGGTCGAACCTCTGGAGTGGTGCAGATAAATTACAAAAGAAATTGCAATTCTGTTCCACTCCAGGAAACATTAGTTTCATGCACTTAGCAATGATGCTAACTGTGTCACATGCTCATATTTATAAGACGAGCTGTGAAATATTTGATCCCCCTCCTGTAACGTTATGACAGGAAAATGATTCAGTACATTTATGGAGTGATGTGCTTGGCAGATGTTTGGCCAGGAAAATGATTCAGTACATTTTTAGAAATATCAGCATGGGAAAATTGTACTGGAAGGAGATGCTCATTTTGCAGAGGATTCTGAAATAGCAATAAGTGACATTGGCATTCTCTGAGGTTTGGAGGAAATAATTGCCAACAAAACATGACAGAACAAATGAAACAAAGGTGGGGATTCAGGAGAAAATGTAATAAAAAACAAAAGCATTTATCATTTATACAGCACCTTGCAAGGCAACAAATCATTCCCAAGTACTTTCCAGTGAATAAAATCCTTTTGCAATATATTTAATGTTGTGTTGTCTGAAACGCACATTGGATTTGCACACCGAAGCTTCCACCAAAAATGCAAGGCGATAATAACCAATAATCAGTTTTTATGATGTTGATTGATGGAAATGGAGAACATAAAACATAGGAAAGTACAGCATAGGAACAATCCCTTCAGCCCACAATATCAGTGCTGAACATAATGCCGAGAAAAAACTAATCTCATCTGCCTGCATATGATCCATATCTCTCCATATCCATGTGCCCATCTAAAAGCCCCTGAAAAGCCACTATCATATGTGCTTCCACCACAACCTTTGGTAGTGCATTCCAAGCGCCCACCTGTAAAAAATTTGCTGCATACATTTTTTAATCCTTTAAACTTTGCCCCTCTTACCTGTCAGCTATGTACTTGCCAGGACCCCATTCTTGGGCCATTCATAGCGATTAGCTGAAGGATTGTTCCATCAAGACCTCTGAATAGGCCATCTGGATTTAGTGTTCACCCAGACAAACATGAGCTACAACAGAGCAGCACACTCAATCATTTTCATTGTCATTTTCACACAGTCGAAAATGCCTGCTCTACATTGTCTTAAATAACTGGTTTGACTTTTTTTTTTTAAATCATGAAAGAAAAATTCTCACAACCACACTGTTGTTTCACTGATGATAATACCTGCAGATCTGTCCACCAATTATAGGCATTGTCTGGACATCTCCAAATAAAAGCCAGAAATTGCAAAGTGGAACAACTTCCATCTAAAAATAAAGAATCTTGGAATTCCAAAAATATACATTCTGAATATGAAATGTAAAAAATAAAATGAAGAATGGATATTAATGTATGGAAAGCTTTTGGCTTCTGGGGCAATCTTTCAATTATAGTGCATTTCCTGAACAGCCAATGCAACCACACTCTCACCTCGGAACCTTGTCATTGCAGCTAACAAATTCATCCCCAGACTGATTGAAATACCAACAAACGTGGATATGGTGGATGCAAATTAAATGGTCTTCATTTATCTAGCAATCGCTGCATCTTTGCTAACCAAAATCATAATCATGGCTTAACCCTAACATTTGGACAGTTACATGTGTTTAGGAACTCACAGATGGGTCTACAATGAAGTACCAGTAGATTGGAATAAAAACACAAGATACAGGAGCAGGAGTAAGCCAAATCAGCATCACAAACTTTCCCGACATTCAATGAAATCATAGCTTAGCCCCAACATGTTTTCTCCCAATTCCCATCCTGTTGGCTTTATTCATAAAGAATCAGAAATTAAATTCCATGCATAAGATGTACTTCAGATATTCCCTTCTTAACCTTATAGGAAAAGAATGCGCACTAACTAAAGGGACCAATTCTAAGGGATCATCTATATACTAAGACTCGTTTGTTTGTTTGTTTGTTCCTGAACTACAGCCAAAATGGTACACGAGAGCACGACAATTTTAGGCCCATCTTACTCACCGTCCCCCCTTTGGCGCACAAGAACCTTTCCTCTGCTTGTCCCGCATTCTGGAGGGGGGGGGGGAGGGAAGATGGCTTCCTTCCACATTGTAGGAAATAATGATTATAATAGGTTAAATGTTTGTGGAACTTCTGTCTAAGTACACATTTTGTGTTGTAGTGTAGCTACACACTACCTTTTGGGTCAGAAAACATTTTTTTTTTTGCAGAAACTAAATGTCCTCCAATTGAAGAATTTTGTTGTAAACTGCTTTTTTTTGTAGATGGAAAGTGGTGATATGCATATAACCATTCAAGCAACTCTACTGACAATTGTAATCTAGTTTTTAAACCTTTTAGAGGTGTTAGTAGGTTGTATCAGCGCATACCATCACACAGAAAAAAACACCGATTACAAGTAGAATTGACCTCAAGAAAAACTGGAGTATTGATATCTTTCTACATATTATTGGAGGTATTCTACATCTGGAGGTTGAGGGGTGACCCAGTAAAAGTATATAAAGTGATGAGAAACATGGAAAGAGTAGAGAGCCAGAACTTTTTTCCTAAGATGGAAAATTTCAGACCAGAGCATGTAGCTGTAAGCTGAGAGGGGCAAAGTTTAAAGGCGATGTGCGGGGTAGTTTTTTTTTCCCATACAGAGGTGGTGCATGCCTGGAATGCACTGGCAGGGGTGGTGGTGGAAGCAGATATAATAGTGGCATTTAAGAAGCTTTTGGATAGGCACATGGATATGCAGAGTTAAAGATCATGTGCAGGCAAAGGAGATTAGTTTATCCTGGTATCATGTTCGGCACAGACATTGTCTATTACTGTTCTAGGTTCTATCCAACATGGTTCATGAATACGTGAGAAGTTGATGTGACAGTGCACCCAAAATCTATTAAAATAATGTTAATGTTGTTGCAGATATATCTTTTATCTTAGAATCAATGTGGATTTGTTTATGGACCTGAATAATTCAGAACCACAATAAACAGTTCAGTTATTGCCTCAGGGAAAGGAAAAGTTAAATCATGCACAACAACATATTCAATTCAGATTCTTAATGTGATGATGTATTAGTATTGGAGAACAGGCACACAATGAATGTTTTACATATTGTGGCATGTTTCCTATTTGTTCAGCGACAACAGAGCTTTTCACTTTACCTTAAATGGCCACAAACTTCATTCATGCACTTTAAAAAATAAAATGTAAAACTACTCCTTCATGGCTCACCAGGAAGAGTTAAAATGTACCTCTACTTTAAGCTTGAGTAGAATTGGAATTACTTTATATGGTAGCAACTGAAACAGTGTCTGGAAAGCATTAAGCTTTCCCCCTCAGTTTGCTTTTTCTACCAACAGAAAAGCAACAACATGAGAGGCTGATCCAGGAAATAGTTAACTTTCAATTATGTAATTCTGTGAGTTGTTAGAGAGGAGCAGCTGCAGGTATAGAGAGCAAACAACAAATTAAAGCAAGGAAAGTAATTCCTTGTAAAAGATTACTTAGCCAGTGTTTAAATAGGGCTTAGAATTCTCAAGTGAAGGAAGGCCAGTGAAGTACATGGCATTAATAAATACTTAGTTGTAGCGACCATAGAAAGTGGTCCTAGTAGTCGAACCCTCAGATTGGCCAGCAAGGTCACGTGTGGGTGCGACCGTAGGGATTGGTCCAGAGAGCGACATCGCTGATTGGACAGCGTTGTCATGTGCGCTTTTGGCGCCCGAAAAGAGTCAGTTGGGAGACGTCTTCGAAGAGGACAGTTAATTTTAATGGTTGTCTGTAATCTTGTTAAGAAAACTTTGTAATCGAATATTGCTGTCGCAATAAACTTCTTCAACAAACAAGAAGTTTCCAGTCGCGCCATATTGGTGACCCCGACGTGATCTGGGCGATCACCGACCATGGATGGACATGACACCCCGTTGTTGGCTGCTGCGCCCAGCACACCAGAGCTAAGCGCGGTCAGCGTTCACCTTCCGTCGTTTTGGACACATCAACCACAATCTTGGTTTGTCCATTCCGAAGCCCAGTTTCACTTAAGAAACATCTCGGCAGATGCGACGAAATACTACTACCTCGTCAGCGCTCTATCGCCGGAGACGACCACACGCGTGATGCGGTTCATCGTAAACCCTCCCGCGGAAGACAAGTACGAGGCCATGAAGGCACTGTTACTACGAACCTTCGGGTTCAGCAGGCAGGACCGAGCTAAAAAACTTCTGCACCTACCGGATCTCGGAGATCGGCTGCCGTCCGTTCTCACAGCTGAGATGTTAATGCTAGCAGGTGAACATACGGATTGCCTCATGTTCGAGCAGGCATTCCGAGAGAAGCTTCCCGAAGATGTCAAACTTATGCTCACGGATTGTTCTTTTAAGGACCCCGTGGCATATGCAGAAAAAGCTGATGCGCTCATGGCGTCCAAATCGAAAGGAAGCGGTTCGATCAACAAGGTCTCGACATCAGTGACCACGCCACAGCGATATCAAGATGGCGCCGCGTCTCCCGCCATTTCTCCAAAAGCCCGCCAAAAGGATCCGCTCAAGCGCGGCTGGTGCTATTACCATCTACGATGGGGTGGAGAATCCCGCAACTGCCGCTCACCTTGTACCTTCGCGGGAAATGCCTCGGCCGATCGTACATAGGGGCAGTTGCGATTGGCCAGAACCGACGCCTCTACGTCCGAGACCGATTCACGGACACAGAATTTTTGGTGGACACGGGAGCCATTGTCAGTATAGTGCCGCCGACCGACCTTGAGACCAGATCGGATAAGACAGGTCCTACCCTCATCGCGGTTAATGGCAGCCCCATCCGCACGTTTGGTACGCGGAAGATGTCCCTGGTTTTAGGCCTCCGCACATATGAATGGCCATTCATTATAGCAGACATCAGCCAAGCGATCCTAGGCGCAGATTTTCTCTGGGCCTTTTCACTGGTCCCCGACGTCCGCGGTAACGACCTCCGACCCTCCGCCAGCGATGAGCCCGTTGCTCCGATAAACCGCCACCCCGCCCAGCCCAACTGTCCAGGCCGTCGTCGCGGCCCCTGACTCGTATGCTGAGGTCCTGGCGGAGTTTCCAGAGCTGCTCATCCAGCGTTTCGACGCCCTTTCGGCCAGGCACGGCGTTGTCCACCACATCCGCACCGAGGGTCCCCCCGTTTTCGCTCGGGCCCGGAGGCTACCGCCTGACAAGCTGGTGGTGGCGCGAGAGGAATTTAGGAAGATGGAGGAAATGGGAATTGTCCGTCAGTCTGACAGCCCGTGGGCCGCGCCGTTGCATATGGTCTCCAAAGCATCTGGGGGGTGGAGACCATGTGGCGATTATCGGCGTCTCAACGCTGTCACCACGGCTGATCGCTACCCCATACCGCACCTGCAGGATTTCTCGTCTGGGCTGGAAGGTGCGGTGGTGTTCTCCAAGATCGATTTGGTGCGAGGATACCACCAGATTCCTGTGCGGCCGGAGGACATACCAAAAACTGCCACGATCACTCCGTTCGGGTTGTTCGAATGGTTGCGCATGCCTTTCGGTTTAAAGCACAGGCTTTCCAGCGACTGATGGACCGTGTGGGTCGGGGTTTACCTTTTGTGTTTATTTATTTAGATGACATCCTGGTCGCCACCATGTTGGTCCACCCGAGCCCCTCCGCCCCCACGGCCCTGACGGTTGATGCGTCTGACGTGGCGGTGGGTGTGGTTTTGGAGCAGCTGGTCGGTGGCCTTTGGAAGCCCTTGGCGTTTTTCAGCCGGCAACTGAGTTCGGCTGAGCTGAAGTATAGCGCATTTGACCGAGAGCTTTTGGCCCTCTATTTAGCTGTTCGTCATTTCAGGTATTTCCTTGAAGGCCGCCCATTTGTGGCCTTTACGGACCATAAACCATTAACTTTTGCTTTTTCCAAATTGTCCGACCCATGGTCGGCCCGCCAGCAGCGGCACCTGACTGCCATCTCCGAGTTTACCACCGATGTCCGTCATGTCGCTGGTAAGCTTAATGCCGTTGCTGACGCCCTGTCTCGGCCTGCTTTTTCCCCCATTTCGGCGGTGGACTGCGAGGTGGATCCCCAGGAGCTTGCGGAGGCACAGCTTCTGGCGGATACCGCCTCGGTATACCAGTCCACCACTTCGGGGTTGAAGTTGGCTCAGGTAGCCTGCGGGTCGGAGGGCACAAAAGTCTGGTGTGATGTTTCCCTTCCCCGTCCCAGGCCGGTGGTGCCGCCCTCCCTTCAGCGCCGGGTTTTCAATGCCATTCATGGGCTGGCGCACCCGTCCATCCGCTCCACCTCTGCTTTAGTAGCCGCTCGGTTTGTATGGCATGGCCTGCGTAAACAGGTAGCTGTTTGGGCCCGTTCCTGCGTTCCCTGCCAGACCGCTAAAGTCCAGCGCCATGTCCAGCCCCCGGTACAGGAGTTTGAGGTCCCAGCAGTCCGTTTTTTCCACATTCACGTGGATTTAGTTGGACCCTTGCCTTCCTCCCGGGGCTACACCCATCTCCTCACGGTGGTGGATCGGTTCACCCGGTGGCCAGAGGCTTTCCCATTGTCAGATACCTCTGCTGCCTCTTGTGCCAGGACCTTGGCCCTCCATTGGGTGGCACGTTTCGGGGTTCCGGCTGTTATTATCACTGACAGGGGGCCACAGTTCACTTCGTCCCTCTGGGCCACGCTAGCAGAGCTGTACGGTTCCCGGTTACAACACACTACAGCGTACCACCCCCAGGCTAATGGGCTTGTGGAGAGGTTCCACCGTCAACTCAAGGCAGCCCTCAGTGCGAGGCTAGAAGGCCCGGACTGGGTAGACCAACTTCCCTGGGTCCTTCTGGGCATCCAGACTGCTCCTAAACAGGATCTCGGTGCTTCGTCCGCAGAGCTAGTATATGGCTCGCCACTTCGAGTACCCGGGGATTTGCTTCCGGACCCCTCCGGCCAGCTGCCTCCAGTCCCGTCAGTCTTAGCATCGCTCCGGGCACGTGTGGGTTCCCTGGCCCCAGTTCCGACTTCACGTCATGGGTGTTCCATGGTACACGAACCACCTGCCCTGAAGGACTGTGAGTTTGTATTTCTGCGTAAGGATGCCCATCGTTCCCCGTTGCAGAGGGTCTATGAAGGGCCGTTCCGGGTTTTGCGTAAGGGGACGGTTACCTTCACCTTAGACGTAGGCGGCAGGAGTGAGCTCGTCTCGGTGTCCAGGCTTAAACCTGCGCACTTGGATCCGGACCGCCCAGTCCTGGTCAGCCAACCACCTCGGAGAGGCCGGCCTCCGGCAGTTCCGATCAGTCCAAGACCCCCCCGCTCCGGCA
>NW_027602903.1:0-25355 GCF_053455715.1 Rhinoraja longicauda
CCTTTCTCAAACTCTCCAAAACTATATATTAAAAAACTATCTCCACTTTATTCCAGAGCTCAGGGCTACACAATAGAAGCAATGATCACATTGGAGTGACCAGACATGAAGGCAGCTTCGGCCCTTGTTTTACATTCACACCTCCAACCATGTCCACAATAGAGGCGATGGATGATCACAGCTTGCAACCGGCTACATTCCCTGTAGTCAGGTATCTTTGCAAACAACATCCCTTGCCTTTTGCAGTATATTCCTTTGGCCACATTTTCTTCAGTCATGGCCTCCCATCATATTTTGCCCCCATGTGGCTCCGAGAATGTGTACTGCAAAAGCCAGCGCAGACAGACAGACGAGTTGTTTGCAAAGATACCTGAGGACAGGGAATGTGGCTAGTTTTAAATCTGTGACAGAGAGTTTGAATCTGGCTATTGAACCTCTGGCAGAACTAATAAGATCAGATTCAGACATTAAAGGATTTAAAGTTAATCAGGAAGATCACAAAATTACTTTATTTGCAGATGATGTCTTAATTTGTCTTACTAGACCATTGGAATCCTTAAGAAAATTATATTTCAGATTGGAAGAATACGGGAAAGTATCAGGATATAAAATTAATAAAGATAAAACTGAAATAATGCCTCTTTTTGAAGGCAATTATAACCAATGTAAAAGAGAAAGTCAGTTTAAATGGCAAAAAGAAGGCATTAAGTACTTAGGAGTTAAAGTAGATAATAAGTTAAATAATTTGAATAAATTAAATTATAAAACACTAATAAAAAAAATAGATGAGGACCTGAAGAAATGGATGAATCTCCCAATTACATTGCTAGGGAGAGTGAACTGTATTAAGATGAATATTTTTCCGAGGATACAGTATTTATTCCAAACACTGCCTATACCTTTGCTAAATAATTTTTTTCAAGAATTGAACAAAATTGTGAGGAATTTTCTTTGGAAAGGTAAAATGCCAAGAGTGTCTCTGGAAAAATGAACATGAAAATTTGAATTAGGTGGACTGCAATTACCAAATTTTTAAAATTATTATCTGGCAGCACAAATGAGTTTTATTTCATCCTTTTATCAAGAGGGTGGAAAAACAGCATGGGTTAAAATTGAAATGGATAAAATAAAAGAGTTATGTCCAAAAGAATTTATATATAAATGGAAAGCGAAGCTATTAGTTAAGGATAAAGAGTCACCTTTGCTAAAACATTTAATTAATACATTGTTGAAAACAGTTAAAGTTAATGATAAAAGATTTGTTTTAACAGCTAAAACTCCATTAGTAAAAAATAGATTATTGCCGTTTGCTTCGAATAATCAAATACTACAAGTCTGGGAACAGAAGGGTATTAAACATATAGGAGATTGCTATGAAGGAAATAACTTTTTGACATTTTCTCAATTGAGAAATAAATATCAAATTCCAGGGAATAGTATTTTTTTCTATTATCAATTACAATCTTTTTTAAGGGAAAAGTTAGGTCATTCAATGTCTCTATTTCAGATTAAAGGAATTGAAACCCTGATTCAGGGCAAGGGAATAAAAAAAATTATATCATCAATGTATAAATTATTACAAAAATCTAGTGCAAAGATAGAATTCAAAAATCAAGACAAAGATGGGAAACAGATCTTAATATTATCATTGATGAACCAAGTTGGGAAAGACTGTGTTTAGATAGTATGAAAAATACTATTAATGTGAGATATAGTTTAGTACAATATAATTTTTTACATCAACTATATTTAACCCCAGAAAAAATTAAACAATTTAAAACCAAACTCATCTGAAATTTGTTTTAGATGCAACCAAGACGTGGGTACTTTTTTACACTCCACATTGGGCATTTCCGAAGGTAACTCCTTTTTGGAAAGACCTAAAACATTTTTTGGAACAATTGATGAATAAGATCATACCATTGGATTGAAGGTTATTTTTATTGGGGGATACAAAAGGAATATTACCAAAGCTAATTTTAGATAAACATCAGGAAAGATTTCTCAAAATAGCAATAGCAGTAGCAAAAAAATGTGTAGCGGTCACTTGGAAAGATCACAATGAAATAAGATTTGAAAGATGGTATGCAGAAATGTGTAGTTGTATCCCATTAGAAAAAGCTACGTATAATCTGAGAAATGGATATGACTTCTTCTTGAAGGTGTGGAACCCATTCATTTTAAAGCTAGGATTAAGAATTGGAAATATTTAAATTCAGGATTGTTTTGATACCTTTAATAAGAATTTAATAAGAAATTACCCGGAAGTGTCTCATTCTGGACTCCAGGTTTCTTTCTTTCTCTCTTTCTTTCTCTCTTTCTTTTTCCTTCTTTTTAACTGGGGGGGTGGGGGGAGAAGGGGTGGTGGTGGGAGGGGAGATAATACAGAACAATACATGTATAATCGAACACTGAAGAAGTCTGGTCTACCCCAACAGCTGCTGACGACATTCTACCGCTGCACCATAGAGAGCATCCTAACGCATGGCATCCCTGTTTGGTACCTCAGCTGCACGGAGGCAGAAAGGAAAGCTCTACAGCGGGTAGTCCATAGAGCTCAGAGGGCCATCGGAACACAGCTACCAGACTTGGAGGGCATCTACAACACACGATGCCTCAGAAAAGCCACCAGCATCCACAAAGACTCTTCACACCCCTGCAACAGTCTGTTCGAACTCCTTCCATCGGGCAGACGATACAAGGCCTTCTACGCCCGCACCTCCAGACTCAGGAACAGCTTCATCCCCAGGGCCATAGCTGCTATGAACCGGTCCTGCTGAGCCGGATGGCCACAATGCATAGATCAACTTGCACTTTACCCTGTCCAAAACTGTTACAACTGTTTCGTTTCGTTGGGTTGCTGCTGTCTAAATTACCTAAATTATTGCATCGTATGGGAGGCGCATTCCCAATCTCATTGTACCCCTGGGTACAATGACAATAAAGATATATTGTATTGTATTGTATTGTATAATGTAGTTATTATTGCTTACTATGAAATGTAACATGTATGAGTTCTGTTAAAACTTAAATAAAATTTATTTAAACAAATTTAAAAAAGAGAGTTTGAATCTGTGGGATTCTCTGCCTCAGAGGGCAGTGGAGGCCAATTCTCTGAATACATTCAAGAGAGAGCTAGATAGAACTCTTAAGGATAGCGGAGTCAGGGGGTATGGGGAGAAGGCAGGAACGGGGTACTGATTGAGAATGATCAGCCATGATCACATTGAATGGCGGTGCGTACAGGCTCGAAGGGCCGAATGGCCTCCTCCTGCACCTATTGTCCATTGAAACATACAGAATAGTGAAAGGCTTGGATAGAGTGGATGTGGAGAGGATGTTTCCACTAGTGGGAGAGTCTAGGACTAGTCATAGCCTCAGAATTAAAGGACAGAGAGTCCTTTAGGAAGGAGATGAGGAGAGATTTCTTTAGTCAGAGGGTGGTGAATCTGTGGGATTCTTTGCCACAGAAGGCTGTGGAGGGCAAGTCGGTGGATATTTGTAAGGCAGAGATAGATACATTCTGAATTAGTACAGGTGTCAGAGGTTATGGGGAGAAGGCAGGAGAATGGGGTTGGGAGAGAGAGATAGGTCAGCCATGATTGAATGGCAGAATAGACCTGATGGGCCGAATGGCCCAATTCTACTCCTATCATGATATCGGCGAGCCGAGGCCTAGCTGGTGGAGTTTGGTGACGAGCTTGGTGAGGGATGAGCGTGTTTGAAGGCAGAGCTAGAGTCAATGAGTAGCATCCTCGCGTACGTGCCCTGTCTCTCCAGGTGAGTCAGGACAGTGCGAAGAGCCAGAGAGATGGCGTCCTCTGTGGATGTGTTTGCACATTGACGCGAGTCCAGTGAGTCAGTGATGCTGGATTTGATGTGTGAGAGGGCCAGCCTTTCAAAGCACTTCTGGATAAATGTGAGGTTGTCCACTTTGGTGGCAAGAACGGGAAAGCAGACTATTATCTGAATGGTGGCCGATTAGGAGAAGGGGAGATGCAGCAACGAGACCTGGGTGTCGTGGTGCACCAGTCATTGAAAGTAGGCATGCAGGTGCAGCGGGCAGTGGAGAAAGCCAATGGTATGTTGGCATTCATAGGGAGGGGATTTGTGTATAGGAGCAGGGAGGTTCTGCTGCAGTTGTACAGGGCATTGGTGAGACCGCACCTGGAGTATTGCGTACCGTTTTGGTCTCCTAGTTTGAGTTTAGGAGCAAAGGGGTCCTTCTGCAGTCGTACAGGGCCCCGGTGAGATCGCACCTGGAGTATTGCGTACAGTTTTGGTCTCCTAATCTGAGGAAAGACATTCTTGCCATAGAGGGAGTACAGAGAAGGTTCACCAGATTGATTCCTGGGATGGCAGGACTTTCATATGAAGATAGAGTGGATAGACTCGGCTTGTACTCGCTGGAATTTAGAAGATTGAGGGGAGAAACGTACAAAATTCTTAAGGGGTCGGACAGGCGAGATGCGGGAAGATTGTTCCCGATGTTGGGGAAGTCCAGAACAAGGGGTCACAGTTTAAGGATAAAGGGGAAGTCTTTTAGGACCGAGATGAGGACTTTTTTTTCACACAGAGAGTGCGTACTGATTGAGAACGATCAGCCGCGATCACATTGAATGGCGGTGCGTACAGGCTCGAAGGACCGAATGGCCTCCTCCTGCACCTATTGTGAGAGAGAGGAGGACGAGAGAGAGAGGGAAGGGGAGCTAGCAAGCAAGGACAAACATTGACACAAAGAAACAGCGAGCACATGTGGCGGCCATTTTGTTGAAAGAAACAGTGAGCACATGTGGCCCTTCATAAGCCCACAACTTCCCCAAGGCTCAGCGATCCCACCAATTATCAATTAGCAGCCCGCCCGACGGGCGACATTGTCCACACCCAGTCTCCACCTCTTGCTATTAAAAGATATTTTATAAATTAAAGCTCGTAGCTTTTTGAGGTATAAAATATCTTTTTAATAACAAGATTAAATAGCTCTCCCCCTTCTCTTTCCCCTCCTCTCTCTCTCCCCCTCTCTCCCCCTCCTCTCTCTCCCCTCCTCTCTCTCCCCCTCCTCTCTCTCCCCCTCCTCTCTCTTCCCCTCCTCTCTCCCTCCCTCCCTCTGTCACTCCATCCCTCCCTCTCTCCCTCCCTCCCTCCCTCCCTCTCTCTCCCAAACAAAAAACTATGAGCTTTAATTTATAAAATATCTTTTAATAGCAAGAGGTGGATAGCCATCATGCCCCATCTACACTAGTCCCACCCGCCCACACCGTCCAACATGCCCCATCTACACTAGTCCCACCCGCCCACACCGTCCAACATGCCCCATCTACACTAGTCCCACCTGCCCACACCGTCCAACATGCCCCATCTACACTAGTCCCACCCGCCCACACCGACCAATATGCCCCATCTACACTGGTCCCACCCGCCCACACCGTCCAACATGCCCCATCTACACTAGTCCCACCTGCCCACACTGACCAACATGCCCCATCTACACTAGTCCCACCCGCCCACACCGTCCAAAATGCCCCATCTACACTAGTCCCACCCGCCCACACTGACCAACATGCCCCATCTACACTAGTCCCACCTGCCCACACAGACCAACATGCCCCATCTACACTAGTCCCACCTGCCCACACTGACCAACATGCCCCATCTACACTAGTCCCACACTGACCAACATGCCCCATCTACACTAGTCCCACCTGCCCACACCGTCCAACATGCCCCCTCTACACTAGTCCCACCTGCCCACACTGACCAACATGCCCCATCTACACTAGTCCCACCCGCCCACACAGACCATCATGCCCCATCTACACTAGTCCCACCCACCCACACCGACCAACATGCCCCATCTACACTTGTCCCACCTGCCCACACCGTCCAACATGCCCCATCTACACTAGTCCCACCTGCCCACACTGACCAACATGCCCCATCTACACTAGTCCCACCCGCCCACACCGACCAACATGCCCCATCTACACGAGTCCCACACCGACCAACATGCCCCATCTACACTAGTCCCACATGCCCACACCGGCCAACATGCCTGTTTATAATTTAAAGCTCGTAGCATATTGATAAATTTATAAATTATAGCTCGATTTTTTCACAGACAGCACTTGTTTATAACGCGCGCACACACATGCACGACACCTGTTTATTCTTTATCCCTGTTCCGTATAAGTATGTATGTATGTACGGGGTTAATCAATATCTGTTATGGGCTGAGTGTAAGACAAGTGTTTGGGCCCTTCAGGTTGGCGCGGGTGGCAGGCAGGCAGGCAGGCAGATAAAAGACGGCCATCGCAAGCTTGGTCACAACTGCTGGAGTGTCGGAGTGTCTACTAGACTGGGGTAAGTCAGTCAGCTCACACACACACACACACAATTAGGGTGACGTCTGTTTTTTATTACAATGCCAAGAACTGCAACACAAGCACACACAGAGAGAGAGAGAGAGAGAGAGGGAGAGGGAGGGAGGGAGGGAGGGAGGGAGGGAAGAGAGAGAGGGGAGAGAGAGAGAGAGAGGGGGAGAGAGAGAGAGAGAGATAGAGCTGGGGGAGGGAGAGAGGGGGGGGGGGAGAGATAGAGCTGGGGGAGAGAGAGAGAGAGAGAGAGAGCTGGGGGAGAGAGAGAGGGGGGAGAGGGGGGGAGATCCAAACACAAACACAAACACAGACCCAAACACAAACCCAAACACAAACCCAAACACACACCCACACACACACCCACACACACACACACACCCACACACACACCCACACACACACAGACATACACAGACCCACACACATCAGACACACTTCCCGGAAGCACTTCCACATGCCGGATAGTCTCCTCCCTGCCCTGGAGGTTCCGCTACGTGCCGGGGGTAGTAAATACAATAATAATACTATAGTAATAATAATTAATATTATTAATAATAAGAAGAATTAATCAAAGATTGACTGATTGATCGATCGGTGGGTGGGTGGATGGATGTCAGATGGGAACCGTACACCAATAAAGATTTTAATGCGTTGCATCAGTTGCATTTAACATTTGAGTGGATTTGCATGATATTGCAATTAATTTTATTGCATTAAACATCCCAGGAGGCTGCAATATTTCTTTAATGCAAGGCCATCACTGCATTTAACTTTGCAGCAGTCTGCAATGTTATCATAATACGATGCATTAGTTGCATTGAACATTTGAGAGATTTTGCATGATTATTACAATGATTTTAATGCGTTTAATACCCCAGAACAGCTGCAATTTTGCTTTAATGCAAGGCCTGCGCTGCATTTAACATTGCAGGAGCCTGCAAAGTTGTTCTAATGCGTTGCATTAATTGCATTTAACATTTGAGAGGTATTGCAAAATTATTGCAATTAATTTTATTGCATTTAACATCCCAGGGGTTTGCAATATTGCTTTAATGCAACGCCAGCGCTGCATTTAATAATGCAGCAGCCTGCAAAGTTATCCTAATACGATGCATTAGTCGCATTTAACATTTGAGAGGTTTTGCAGGATTATTATTGCATTTCACAACGCAGGGTGTTGCAATATTTCTTTAATGCAAGGCGATCACTGCATTTAACATTGCAACAGCCTGAAAAGTCATCCTAATGCGATGCATTTGTTGCATTTAACATTTGAGAGGTTTTGCAAAATTATTGCAATTAATTTAATGCATATTACATCCATTGGGGGTAGCTAGGTGACTTTAATGCAAGGCCATCACTGCATTTAACATTGCAGCAGCCTGCAAAGTTATCCTAATGCGATGCATCAATTGCATTTAACATTTGAGAGGTTTTGCATGATTATTGCAATGATTTTTTAATGCATTTCACATCCCAGGGTGGTGTAATATTGCATTAATGCAAGGCCATCACTGCATTTAACATTACAGCAACCGTACACCAATAAAGATCTTTCCACAGACAGCACGCGGCACTTGTTTATAACGCCCACACCAGACACCAGACACAAACCCAAACACAAACCCAAACACAGACCCAAACATAAATCCAAACACAAACCCAAACACAAACCCAAACACAAACCCAAACACAGACCCAAACACAGACCCAAACACAGACTCAAACACAGACCCAAACACAAACCCACACACAGACACACACACAGACACACACACAGACCCACACACATCAGACACACTTCCCGGAAGCACTTCCAAATGCCGGATAGTCTCCTCCCTGCCCTGGAGGTTCCGCTACGTGCCGGGGGTAGTAAATACAATAATAATACTACAGTAATAATAATTAATATTATTAATAATAAGAATTAATCAAAGATTGATTGATTGATCGATCGGTGGGTGGGTGGGTGGATGGGTGGATGTCAGGAGGAACCGTACACCAATAAAGATTTTTTCACAGACAGCACTTGTTTATAACGCGCGCACACACACGCACAACACCTGTTTATTCTTGATCCCTGTTCCGTATAAGTATGTATGTATGTATGGGGTTAATCAATATCTGTTATGGGCTGAGTGTAAGACAAGTGTTTGGGCCCTTCAGGTTGGCGCGGGTGGCAGGCAGGCACCGAGTCATTGAATATGAGTCAGATGTCAATATTCAACTTTAGAGAACTTTACTTCGGCCGCTTTTGCAGCTTTGTGTACAGTTATGTTCGCTCTCGTACACAAAGGATATGGGCGCTTCGGAAAACGTGTTCAACGCGTTTACAAGAACATCGCCTGGGGCGTATGAACAACCAGACGTTGGACTGATTCATCGGAGTTCGGGCAGTAACCTGATAGATCGATAGCAAATTATGAGAGGCAAATATATGGTAAACAGTCAGAACATTCTTGTCAAGATGGAAATATCAAGTATTGAAGGCCACCCCTTTATGGTGAAAGGGATGAAGTTTAAACGAGGTGTGCGGGGAAAGCAAGGGGCAGTGTGTGCATCGAACGCAATACCGCAGGTGGGCATTGGGTGATAAGGAATAGGAGTAGAATTAGACCATTCGGCCGATCATCTTATCCGCCAAGCTTTTTCCCTCCAACCCCCATTCTCCTACCATCTCCCCATAACTTCTGATACCTGTATTAATCCAGAATCTTTCTGTCTACGCCTTTAAATATCCAGTGACGTGACCTACACAGCCTGTTGTGGCAAATAATTCCACAAATTCATCACCTTCTGACTAATTAAATTTCTGATCAACTTCAAAAGAGAACGTAGATTAATTCTGAGGAAATGATCTCTTGTCCGAGACGCTCCCACAAGTGGAAACATACTTTCCACATCCACTGGATCTAAACCATTCACATATTTGTATGTTTCAATGAGGTCCACCCTCATACTTCTAAACTCCGAGTGCAATCCGGGAGTCGAACAAACGCTCGCCAGAGGTTAACTTATTGCTGGGATCATTCATGTAAACCTCCTCTGGACCCTCTCCAGAGCCAGCACACCTCCCCTCTGATATGGTGCCCAGAATTGCTCACAATATTCCAAATGCGGCCTTCCCGTCGCCTTGTATAGCCTCAACATTAAATCCGTGTTTCTGTGTACAAGTCCTCTTGAAATGAATGCAAGCAATGAGTTTGCTTCCATTAGACAATAGACAATAGACAATAGGTGCAGGAGTAGGCAATTCGGCCCTTCGAGCACCACCATTCCATGTGATCATGGCTGATCATTCTCACCGATTCAACTTGCAGATAAAAAATTTGGGAATAATAATAATAATAATAATAATAATAATAATAATAAACATTTATTTTTTATAGCGCTTTTCCAATTGCTCAAAGACGCTTTACAAAACAGTCAGGACATAAAAACAAACAAACAAACAAAAGATTTGTCCTGACGGAGCAGCGTCGAACAAATAGCGCCAGCGTCCTCTCACGTGAGTCCGGCAGTAGACAATGAAGAACACAAGACACACAATTACAATTTTAACACAAACAGCCATCACAGTGATTGCTCCAGGCACACCCTCACTGTGATGGAAGGCAAATAAAAGTCTTATCTCCTCCTCATTCTTCTCCCGTGGTGCCACGAGGCGGCCGAGGCTCTCGACTTTTGAACCCCCACCGGGCGATGGAAAGTCCCAGGGCCGAGCCGAGCAGGCCGATGAAGGTCCTAAGCCCCCACCGGGTGATGGGAAGTGCCGCGACCGAGCCACGCAGGGCGATGAAGGCCCTGCGAGCGGGTCGGTCAAACCTCGCGCTTTGGGGCGGTCGAAGCTGCTACGGCTGGAGCTCACGAAAGCCGGTCGCCAGCCAGGGACCTGCGAACTCCAGATGTTGCGGTCTGCAGGGCCCACGGCCGAAGCCTCCGAGATGGCAAGTCCAGGCCCTGCCACCGGATTCTTCAAGGTCGATCCCAGCTGGAGGCCGCCGACTCCACGTTGTTGGGCCGTAGCAAGAACGGAGATACGACACGATAACCAGCACTCCCAAGTCCCTTTGAACTTCAGATTGATGGATTATTTTCCCACTTAGACAATAGTCTACGCCATTATTCCTACTACCAAAATGCAGTACTCCGCACTTTGCTACACTATATTCCATCTGCCACTTCTCTACCCATTCCCCCAACATGTCCAAGTCCTTCTGCGGAGTCCATGCTTTCTCTAAACTACCTGCCCTTCCACCTTTTTTCATAACATCCGAAAACCTGGCCACAAAGCCTTCAATCCCCTCGTCCAAATCATAATATATAACGTGGAGTAGCGGACAAACACCGATCCTTGAAGATCTTCACTAGTTACTGTTAGCCAACGAGAAAAAAATCCCTCTTTATTGCCACTCTTTGTTTTCTGCCATCCAGCCAACCAGTTATCCATGCTGATGTTTGCCCTTTGACACCGTTGGCTCTCATCTTCCTAAGCAGCCATCTTGTGACACCTGGTCAAAGGCTTTCTGAAAATCAAAGTTAACAACATCTACTGTCTCTCCGTTGGCTGTGTTGCTATTTACTTCTTCAAATAATTCCAGCAAATTTATCAAACACGACCTTCCATTCACAAAGCCATGCCAACTTATGCCTATTTCATCGTGCACTTATAAATACTCTGTCACATCATCCTGTATAACGGGTCCTAAAATCTTACCACCCACTCCACTGGTGTTGGAGGCAGATACAATACTGATATTTAAGACAAGTTCAGATTTTCAGGTAACGAAGGGATATGCATTGTGAGCAGGCAGGTAAGGGTGGTCGTCTCATGTTCGGCACAGCTATTATTAGCCGAAAGTCCTGCCGTGCCTTGTACTTCGTGTAGGAAAGAAATGCAGATGCTGGTTTAAATCGAAGGTAGACACAAAATGCTGGTGTAACTCAACGAGACAGGCATCATCTCTGGAGAGAAAGAACGGGTGACGTTTCGGGTCGAGACCCTTCTTTAGACTGATGTCGGAGAGGTCGGCGGGAAAGAGATAGAATTTTGTTGGAGACAGTGAGACTGGTGGTAGAACTGGGAAGGAGGAGGGATGGAGAGAGAGGGAAAACAAGGGCTAACTGAAGTTAGATAAGTCAATGTTCATATCGCTGGTATGTTAGCTGCCCAAGCGAAGTATGAGGTGCTGTTCCTCCAATTTGCGCTGGGCCTCACTCTGACAACGGAGGATGCCCAGGACAGAAAGTTCAGATTGGGAATGGGGGAGCGGGGGTGAGTTAAAGTGCTGAGCAACCGGGATATCAGGTACGACTGTGTGGAGCTGTACAGCGAAACGATCGTCGAGCTTGCGCTTGGTCTCGCCGATATCACTCCAGCAGTACTATCCAACAGTATACCGTTACAGCAGTATTACCCCACAGTGCGTCACTCCATCAGTACTATCCAACAGTATACCGTTACACCAGTACTACCTCACAGTGCGTCACTCCATCAGTACTATCCAACAGTATACCATTACACCAGTACTACCCCACAGTTCGTCACTCCATCAGTACTATCCCACAGTATACCGTTACACCAGTACTACCCTACAGTGCGTCACACCATCAGTGCTATCCCACAGTGTCACTCCATCAATTCCATCCCACATTATGTCACAACAACAGTACTACCGCACAGTGTGTCACCCCATCAGAACTACCCCAGAATGTGCCATTATTTCAACACTACCCTACGTTAGGTTACTCCATCAATACTACTTTACAGTCTCTCACTCCATCAGTACTACATGTTACTCCATTAGTCGTACACAAGATCGTGCCACTCTCATCAGTACAACCCCACAGTATGTCATTCCATCATTTCTTCCCGGCGGTGTTTCACTCTGTCAGTACCATCTTAAGTATGTAATTTCATCAGTTCTACCCACAGTTTTTCACCCCTTCAATAATACCATCGAATGTGTCACTATATCAGTACTACCCCAAAATATACCAGTCCTTCACTCCATCAGCCCAATCTCACTGTGTCACTCCATCAGTAATTCCCCACAGTATAAGTATTTCCCCACAATGCCTCACGCCATTAGCACTACCCGATTTTTATCATTCATTCAGGACTATCCCAGTGGGTCACTCCATAAGTGCTGCCACAAATTGTGTCATTCCATCGGTATTACCAAACAGTGTGTCATTGCATTAGTACTACATCACAGTTTGTCATCCCCATAGTACTACCGCTCAGTGTGTCACTACGTCGGTGAAACAACACAGTGTCTCACTGCATCAATACAACTCAATATTGTTACACTACATCGGCACTGCCCAACATCATGTCACTCCAGTGCAACCCTAGAACGTGTCACTCCATCAATGCTCCCCGCAGTATGTTCTTCCATCAGTACTCCCCAAAGTGTTTCACAACATCAGGACTACCTCAAATCTGCCATTCCATCCGCATTACCCCACAGTGTGCTAACCCATCGCAGCGACTCCATAGTGTGTAATTCCATCACTATTTCACCACAGTTTTTCATCGCAACTGTACTACCGCAGAGCGTGTCAGTCCATCAGTATTACTGCGTCACTCCAACAGAATGTGCTATTACATCCGTGCTACCCCACAGTGTGTCATTCCATCAATACACCTCCACAGTACGTCATTACACCAGTACTACTCCACAGTGTTACACTCCATCAGTACAACACTGGAGCGTGTCACTCCATCAGTACTACCCTACAATATGTTATTCCATCAGTATTACACCACAGTGATGCACTCCATCAGTACTGCCTTAAGGTTGTTATTCCATTTTGTACAACCACACGGACTCATTCAATTAGTATTACCCATCAGTGTAACTCCCCATCTGTGCTGCCCCACCGTCAGTCCTTACCATTCCACAATGTGCGACCCGACAGTACCACCAAAGATTGGGTCAATACTTCAGTACTAGCCTACTGTGCGCCATTCTGTCCACACTACCCCAGTGTGTCATTCAATCAGCACTACACCGAAGTATCTCACTCCGTCAGTACAACCGCGCAGTGTGTCAGTCCATCAGTAATACGCACCGTGTGTCACTCCATCAGTACTGCTCCACAGCGTGTCACTCCATCAGTTTTACCCCACGGGATGTAGTTGCACACTGAAGTAGTACTGACGGAGTGACAAACTGCGTGGTAGTACTGATGCAATGACCTCGCAATTTGTCACTAAATCAGTGCTATTCCACTGTGTGTCACTCCGTCAGTACTACTCCGCAGTTTGTCATAATAACAGTACTACACATTGTGCCACTCCATGAGTATTACCGCAGTGTGTCACTACATCAGTAGAGCCCCACTGTGTATCATTCCATCAGAACAACGGCAAAGTGTGTCACTTCACCAGTACTACCGCAAATTGTGTCACTCCATCTGTACTAAACCACAGTATGTTAATCCACCCGTACTGCATCAACTGGGGTCACTCCATCAGTACTACAGCGCATTGTGTCACTCCATCAGTACTACCCCACATTGTGTCACTCCATCAGTACTACCCCACAGTGTGTCACTACATCAGTACTACTGCGCAGTGTGTGACTTCACCAATACAACTTCAAAGTGTGTCACTCCATCTGTACCAACCCAGTGTGATAATCCACCATTACTACCATACATTTTGTCACTCCATCAGTTCCACTGCACAATGTGTCACTCCATCAGTAATGCCCCACAGCGTGTCACGTCGTCACTAATACTCACAGTATGCCATTACATCATTACAAACACACATGTTCACACCCTCAAACACAGTCAAACACGCACACACACAGATAGCCGCGCACGAAGTCACACACAATCTCTCAAATGCAATCACAAACAATCAAATATACTCTCACACATTCTCACATACAATCACACGTACACATGCACTCACACTAACAGATATTCACACGCACTAGCACGAAGAGACACGCACTCATTCGCACACACTTACACATGAACACATTCTCTGACAACACCATCATATACTCTCCCACACACGTACACGCACACACACACACACACACACACACACACACACACACACACACACACACACTATCAAAGAATTACATGTTCAAACACTCTGACAAACTCACATCCCACATATTCTCTCACATTCTCACAAACAGCCACACACACGCACAGACGCAAACACTGTCCTTCACAAACCCACATGCACTCTCCCACTCAGAGACACAGATACATTCAATCGCACTTGCATCCACACTTACTAATGCTCACACACTCACACGCACACATGCACACTCACACACTCGCACAGACAGACACACACACACACACACACACACACAAATATAGGCACTCTTACATACTTTACCCGCATGCACACGCGCACATTTTGGGATTGAGTTTATCCTTGGATGTTCGCGGCGAGCAGCGCAGCGCAGCGTGGCCGGGGTGTTCCCGGTGACCGGGGCCAAGCCCTTCAGTCGGCCCGTGTCGGCCCGGCTCGCCCACCGCGGATGGCGATGAGAACCGCGCCTCGGGAGCGAGGTGGGAGCCGCGAGGAACCGCAGAGAGCGAGGTGGACCGTCGGAGAGCGAGGAGCGCCGCCGAGAACGAAGGGGCGACCCGCGGTGCGGCGGCAGGCGGGAGAGAGAACTATCCGGCCAACGTTTGTAACTTTGACCGCGTCAAAATTTACTTCTTCAAATAATTCCAGCAAATTTATCAAACACGACCTTCCATTCACAAAGCCATGCCAACTTATGCCTATTTCATCGTGCACTTATAAATACTCTGTCACATCATCCTGTATAACGGGTCCTAAAATCTTACCACCCACTCCACTGGTGTTGGAGGCAGATACAATAGTGACATTTAAGACAAGTTCAGATTTTCAGGTAATGAAGGGATATGCATTGTGAGCAGGCAGGTAAGGGTGGTCGTCTCATGTTCGGCACAGCTATTATTAGCCGAAAGTCCAGCCGTGCCTTGTACTTCGTGTAGGAAAGAAATGCAGATGCTGGTTTAAATCGAAGGTAGACACAAAATGCTGGTGTAACTCAACGAGACAGGAAGCATCTCTCGAGAGAAAGAATGGGTGACCTTTCGGGTCGAGACCCTTCTTTAGACTGATGTCGGAGAGGTCGGCGGGAAAGAGATAGAATTTTGTTGGAGACAGTGAGACTAGTGGGAGAACTGGGAAGGAGGAGGGATGGAGAGAGAGGGAAAACAAGGGCTAATTGAAGTTAGATAAGTCAATGTTCATATCGCTGGTATGTTTGCTGCCCAAGCGAAGTATGAGGTGCTGTTCCTCAAATTTGCGCTGGGCCTCACTCTGACATTGGAGGATGCCCAGGGCACAAAGTTCACATTGGGAATGGGGGAGCGGGGGTGAGTTAAAGTGCTGAGCAACCGGGAGATCAGGTATGACTGTGTGGAGCTGTTCAGCGAAACGATCGTCGAGCTTGCGCTTGGTCTCTCCGATATCACTCCAGCAGTAATATCCCACTGTATACCGTTACACCAGTACTACCCCACAGTGCGTCACTCCATCAGTACTATCCCACAGTATACCGTTACACCAGTACTACCACACAGTGCGTCACTCCATCAGTACTATCCCGCAGTATACCGTTACACCAGTACTACCCCACAGTGCGTCACTCCATCAGTACTATCCAACAGTATACCGTTATACCAGTACTACCCCACAGTGCGTCACTCCATCCGTACTATCCCACAGTATACCGTTACACCAGTACTACCCTACATTGCGTCACTCCATCAGTACTACCGCACAGTGTCACTCCATCAATTCCATCCCACATTATGTCACGACAACAGTACTACCGCACAATATGTCACCCCATCAGAACTACCCCAGAATGTGCCATTACTTCAACACTACCCTACGTTAGGTTACTCCATCAATACTACTTCACAGTCTGTCACTCCATCAGTACTACATGTTACTCCATTAGTCGTACCCAAGAGCGTGTCACTCTCAACAGTACAACCCCACAGTATGTCATTCCATCATTTCTTCCCGACGGCGTTTCACTGTGTCAGTACCACCTTAGGTATGTAATTTCATCAGTTCTACCCACAGTTTTTCACCCCTTCAGTAATACCATCGAATGTGTCACTGCATCAGTGCTACCCCAAAATGTACCGGTCCTTCAGCACTACCCCACAGGATGCTAATCAATAAGTACTATCCCACAGCGTGTCACTACATCAGTACTACCACATCGTCTGTTACTCCATCATTACTGCATCACAACATGTCATTCATTCGGAACTATCCTATGGAATGCCATTGCATCAATACTACTAAATGGATATTCATTCCATCAGTACTATCCCACAGTTTGTCATTCGATCAGTTCTCCCCCTCAGTGCGTCACTCCATCAGAACTACCCTATAATGTGTCATTACATCAGTAGTATCCCATTTAGTTTCACACCATTAATACTATCCCACAGTGTGCCACGACAACAGTACTACCATATCGTTTGTTCCTCCATCAGTACTACCGCACACTGTGTCATTCCATCAGTAATACACCAAAATGTTTTACTCCATCAGTGCCAGCCCACAGTTTGTCACTTCACTAGTACAACCCCAAAGTGTATTGCTCCATCTGTACTGCCCACATTGTGTCACTCCATCAATACTACCCCACTGGTGATCACTCCATCAATACAAGCCTACAGTGTGTTAGACGATCATTACTACAACACACTCTGTCACTCCATCAGTGCGACCCTAGAGCGCGTCACTTCATCGGTACTACCGCACTGTATACCATTCCATCAATACACACCCACAGTGTTTTTCAACATCAGTACCACATTGTGTATCATTCCATTATTACTACCGCAAAGTGTGTCACTCTATCAGTACTATCCAACGGCGTGTCATTCCATCAGTACTACACAATGAGTCCTTCCATCAGTACTACCCCACAGTGCTTCAATCCACCAGTATTACCCTGGAATATGTCTCTCCAACAGTGCTACACCGCAGGGTGTCACTCAATCAGTACTATCCCACAGTATGCCATTGCGTCAGAACTGCCACACATTGTGTCACTCCATCAGTACTACCTCAAAGTGTGTCACTCCACCAGCACTACCCAGAGTGTGCCAGTGCATCAGTACTAAAATATTGTTTGTTACTCCATTTGTACCACCCTACATTGTGCCACTCCACCAGTGCCTCCCCGCAGATCGTCGCACCATCAGGAATATCACTCGTGTTATCGTCGCATCAGGACTACGCCACCGTGTGTCACTCCATCAGTACAATCCATTGATTAACACTCCATCAGTATACCACGCAGCGTGTCACTCCATCAGTACTACCCCACAGTGTCAACCCATCAGTCCTTCCTCGCAGTGTCACTCCATTAGTATTCCCCACAGTGTGTCACTCCATCAGTCCTACCTCACCTAATCACTCGATCTGTAATTCCCCACAGTTTCACTCTGTTAGTACTTCCCCACAATGCCTCACGCCATTAGCACTACCCGATGTTTATCATTCAATCAGGACTATCCCAGTGGGTCACTCCATAAGTGCTGCCACAAATTGTGTCATTCCATCAGTATTGCCGCTCAGTGTGTCACTGCATTAGTACTACACCACAGGTTGTCATCACAATAGTACTACCGCTCAGTGTGTCACTCCGTCGGTGAAACCGCGCAGTGTCTCACTGCATTAATACAACTCCATGGTGTTGCACTCCATCAGCACTGCCGAACATCATGTCACTCCAGTGCAAACCTAGAACGTGTCACTCCATCAATGCTCCCCGCAGTATGTTCTTCCATCAGTACTCCCCAAAGTGTTTCACAACATCAGGACTTGCTCAAATCTGCCATTCCATCCGCATTACCCCACAGTGTGCTAACCCATCGCAGCGACTCCATAGTGTGTAATTCCATCACTATTTCACCACAGTTTTTCATCGCAACAGTACTACCGCAGAGCGTGTCAATCCATCAGTATTACTGCGTCACTCCAACAGAATGTGCTATTACATCCGTGCTACCCCACAGTGTGTCATTCCATCAATACACCTCCACAGTACGTCATTACACCAGTACTACTCCACAGTGTTACACTCCATCAGTATAACACTGGAGCCTGTCACTCCATCTGTACTACCCTACAATATGTTATTCCATCAGTACTACACCACAGTGATGCACTCCATCAGTACTGCCTTAAGCTTGTTATTCCATTTTGTACAACCACACAGACTCATTCAATTAGTATTACCCATCAGTGTAACTCTCCATCTGTACTGCCCCACCGTCAGTCCTTACCATTCCACAATGTACAACCCGACAGTACCACCAAAGATTGGGTCAATACTTCAGTACTAGCCCACTGTGCGCCATTCTGTCCACACTACCCCAAGTGTGTCATTCAATCAGCACTACACCGAAGTATCTCACTCCGTCATTACAACCGCGCAGTGTGTCAGTCCATCAGTAATACGCACCGTGTGTCACTCCATCAGTACTGCTCCACAGCGTGTCACTCCATCAGTTTTACCCCACGGGATGTAGTTGCACACTGAAGTAGTACTGACGGAGTGACAAACTGCGTGGTAGTACTGATGCAATGACCTCGCAATTTGTCACTAAATCAGTGCTATTCCACTGTGTGTCACTCCGTCAGTACTACTCCGCAGTTTGTCATAATAACAGTACTACACATTGTGCCACTCCATGAGTATTACCGCAGTGTGTCACTACATCAGTAGAGCCCCACTGTGTATCATTCCATCAGAACAACGGCAAAGTGTGTCACTTCACCAGTACTACCGCAAATTGTGTCACTCCATCTGTACTAAACCACAGTATGTTAATCCACCCGTACTGCATCAACTGGGGTCACTCCATCAGTACTACAGCGCATTGTGTCACTCCATCAGTACTACCCCACATTGTGTCACTCCATCAGTACTACCCCACAGTGTGTCACTACATCAGTACTACTGCGCAGTGTGTGACTTCACCAATACAACTTCAAAGTGTGTCACTCCATCTGTACCAACCCAGTGTGATAATCCACCATTACTACCATACATTTTGTCACTCCATCAGTTCCACTGCACAGTGCGTCACTCCATCAGTAATGCCCCACAGCGTGTCACGTCGTCACTAATACTCACAGTATGCCATTACATCATTACAAACACACATGTTCACACCCTCAAACACAGTCAAACACGCACACACACATACCCGCGCACGAAGACACACAATCTCTCAAATGCAATCACAAACAATCAAATATACTCTCACACATTCTCACATACAATCACACGTACACATGCACTCACACTAACAGATATTCACACGCACTAGCACGAAGAGACACGCACTCTTTCGCACACACTTACACATGAACACATTCTCTGACAACACCATCATATACTCTCCCACACGCACACGCACACACACACACACACACACACACACACACACTATCAAAGAATTACATGTTCAAACACTCTGACAAACTCACATCCCACATATTCTCTCACATTCTCACAAACAGCCACACACACGCACAGACGCAAACACTGTCCTTCACAAACCCACATGCACTCTCCCACTCAGAGACACAGATACATTCAATCGCACTTCCATCCACACTTACTGATGCTCACACACTCACACGCACATTCACGCACTCGCACAGACACACACACACACACACACACAAATATAGGCACACTTACAATCTCTACCGCTCTCTCACACGCAGACCCGCAAGCACACGTGGACATTTTGCGATTGAGTGTATCCTTGGATGTTCGCGTCGAGCAGCGCAGCGCAGCGTGGCCGGGGGTGTTCCCCGTCACTGGGGCCAAGCCCTTCAGTCGGCCGGTGTCGGCCCGGCTCGCCCACCACGGATGGCGATGAGAACCGCGCCTCGGGAGCGAGGTAGGAGCCGCGAGGAACCGCAGAGAGTGAGGTGGACAGTCGGAAAGCGAGGAAGGCCGCCAAGAACGAAGGGGCGACCCGCGGTGCGGCGGCAGGCTGGAGATACATCTATCCGGCCAACGTTTGTAACTTTGCCGGCTTCAAAATGTGGTGACACTTTTATATCGCCTAGGTGAGGTCTTCTACATGATGTTACCGGGTTGTCTGCAAAACTAAGCATTTCACTATACCTGGGTCCGTGATAATAAGGTATCACTGAATCATTGAAATTCCTGCAACCGCATACACTAACGCATACACACACACACCGACTCATGTGCACAATCTCACACATTCACACTCGCATACACGTGCTAGCACACTCTTGCATGGACTCGCACACTCACACTGTCACACACAATCAATATCCAATGCGAGTCAGGCTACACCTCTGGAGAAATCTAGTCGAGTATGTCAGTTCAGTGCAGTTTATTGTCACGTGTACCGAGGTACCGTGAAAAGACTGTTGCGCGCTGCCCAGTCAGTGGAAACAAAATACTTCATTACAGTCGAGCCATTTACAGAGTATAGATACATGATAAGGGGATAACGTCCAGTGCGAGGTAAAGCCTGCAAAATCCGATCGAGGATAGTTGGAGGATCAACAGAGGTAGATAGTAGTTCAGCACTGCTTTCTGGTTGTGGTGGGATGATTCTGTTGCCTGATAACAGCTGGGAAGACACTGTCCCTGAAACTGGAGGTGTGCATTTTCACACTTCTGTGCATTTTACCTGATGGGACAGAGGAGAAGCAGGAGTGGCAATGGTGCGACTCGTTCTTGATTATGCTGCTGGCCTTGCCGAGGAAGCGTGGTTTATAAATTGAGTCAATATATGGGAGGTTGCTTTGTGTGATGGTCTGGACAATTCGCAGCAATTTCTGGCGTTCTTGTATGGAGCTGTTCCCAAACCAAGCTGTGATGCATCTTGATAAAATACTTTCTATGGTGCATCTGTCGAAGTTGGTGAGAGTTGTAGAGGGCACGCTGAACTGGCTAAGCCTGCCAAGGACATGGATGGGTGAAGTTCGGTTGGAGACCCTTCTTCAGACTGATTGTGGTGGGAAGCTGGAGAAGGCTGGAACAGCAGGACAAAGCGAGTTGAATGATGAGTGGGTGAATACCGTTTTAATAGTTAGGTGGTTGAGACCAGAGGTTAAAAGATAAAAGTTGCGAGATAAGGATTGAGCAGGTTGGAAATATAAAGAGAGAGGAGGGAATATCGGTTGAAGATGGAGGTGGAGGGGATTAACAAGTGCGAGTCCGCGTGAAGGAAGAGATAGAGCGAGGGAAAAGCGTGAAGTTGCACGTTAGTTACCTGGCATTTGCTAATGTTCATACCATTAGGTTGCAAGGTTCCCAAGCGGACTATGAAGCGGCGTTCTTTCTGTTTTAATGTAACCTCTCTGGCGCTGGTGGAGGCCCAGGACAGAAAGGTCAGTGTCCGAGGGGGAGTTACAATGGCTTGCAACGGGGAGATATGGCAAGCCTTAGCAGAACGAGGGTGAGTGTTCGACAAAACGGTCGCCGAGTCTCCATTTCACCACGCCGATGTAAAGGAGGCCATATCTGGAACACCACATGCAGTAGATGAGATTAGAGGAGGTGCAGGTGAACATCTGTCTCACCTGGAAGGGCTTCTCGAGCGTGAGGGAGGGGGTTTAGGGACAGCTGTTACATCCCATGGTGGCTAACCGTTTTAACTGCACTTGCCAAGAAAGGCTTTGGAAAGAGAAGTGATGGTAAGTGATGGAGAGGTGAGGAAATGGATAGAGAAATAGGTCGTACAAAGATAAAAGGGAGAGATAGGGGAGAAGACGAATGAAGAGGTGGAGGGAGAGTGAACGATCAAAGGGAGAGTGGGAAAAATGAGGAGAGAGGGGAGTTCAGAGCGAGTGGGTTGGCAAAAGGGGGAGAGGGAAGCATTAGAGAGATACAGGGAGAAGGAGGGAGAGATGCAGTAAGAGTGGGAGGGGAGAGAGGTTGGCAGAGAGCGGGCGGCACAGAGAGGGAGAATAGAGAGTGTAGGGGCGAGAATAACAGTTCAGAGAGAGAATAGCAGTAAAGATGGAGAGAGAGAGAAAGAGAGGAGGGAGAGATGTTGCATCATTCGCCGTGTGTTCTACTTTTAAGACAATTCTGAGACGGCAATGGTTCTGTTCACTGAGTGTCGTGAGTCTTTGGGTCGTTCCTCCTCAGAGGTGATGAAGGTAGAGAATGTTGTTGTCCCAAGGCAAAGCCAGATCCATTCCAGGCAAGCAAGGACTAAATGCTTACTAGGGGTCGCCGGGAGTGTGGGGTTGAGGTTACAATCAGTTAAGCCGCGATCACATTGAGTGTTAAAACAGGGTGGACGGGCCATTTTAGTCTGATGTGATCTGTTGAACTAATTCATCACGTGGACAAAGGCTGTCTAGTCCACCTTTAAACTGGGCACCAGAAGCATTGAGACGGTCCCTTAAATTTGGGATTGCCTTGCTGAGTGAAGGAAATCAGATAAACAACACGAGGTGGAGAGTTGGACCAGATGGAGTTTGAACCAATATCCCCTTTGCTGGAAAAATGCCGCTCCCAATTTCCATCCCCCAGTATCGCCACAATTCCCAGTCTTTGGAGTTTCTCAATCAATTCCCTGAATAAATCACGACCTGTCTCAGCAGGGATTTCACTTGGCTGATGTCATCTGTTTGCGAATCATTTCAAAAGCTCTATTTTTAATTCTGTTGAAACTTCACTGTCCCGGTGGAGACGGAAAATGGTATAAAATCTCCGGGAATGTTCTGCCCCAGCATTTCATTCCGAGAGATTACCGGTAGTTCACGGGGACACGTCGCTGGGTAGAGAAAATGGGGGAAAGCTTTGGGAATATTTCGACGTGGAGAAAATCTTGTACGTGATCATTGCTGCCGTTGGAGTCCCTGGTAAGTGAACAGAACAATTCAAGTTTTATAACTCCGTCCGCTAACCGGTGTTGACCCGATTCCGATCGTTTCACAAGCTTCCCAACTGATGATCGTTGTGCAAGGTTATGTGAAGTATATCAATCCTCTAAATTACATATTTTTGAATCAACGTTGTGATTTTTCTCATTTTCAGACAGCCGAAACTAACCTCTCTTTCTCCCACTGCCGGGACCCACTAGAATGTTGTTCTTGCCTTCAGTGGGACCTTGCCCAGAGTTGTCCCAGTGCTCGGGACAGGCAGCTCTCCGGGACAGTGTGACTGGGAAGGGGTTTACATTGTGAAGTTCACTGTGTCTGAGTTATTGATCTGAGTGACACCCGCTCCTGTGGACACGTCTCGCTGTGGAGTTTGTCACAGTCGGATTCCAACGCCTGTTGGTCAATAATTGGATCGATCTCCTGAACCGGTGGCCGCGGATCTACCGGCGTGTGTTCTTACCGAACTGAGGAATGAATCCATTAACGGAGCCGCTCTGCTGCCGGATCCTAAGTTGTCCCTGCCTTCCCTCTGGAACCCTCCTCGTCCCCATCAGATGCCGAGTTCCCAGAGCCCTGGTTAAACGCGGCCGGTCACGGTTAAGTCTGTGAATCCGGCCCCATCAGAGACTGTGAGCAGGGTTAACTGTAGACAGGACCATTCCGCCTATTGTAGCGGGCGGCTGCTCGTTCCCTCCCCGCCCTTTACCCCGCCCGTCGCCTTATCTCCTCTCCCCTGAAGCAGGCAGGTCGGGCACAGTCGGAGCCGGGTCTGACATTGTTAAACCTGCAGCCGCGCACCGACTCCAACACTCCTGATCTCCAGCTGAAAGTGGAGCAGGTGTTCAGCCCCGGAGACCGTGTTCAGTAATGCCCAGTGTCCGTCCCCTTCTCTTTCCGCAGTGAATTTAGTGGCGATTGTGATCCTGTCCCGGGGAAAGTGCGGCCTCTCCACCTGCACCACTCGCTACCTGGTGGCCATGGCAGCGGCCGATCTACTCACCCTGATCACCGAGGTCATTTTGTCTCGGATCCGGTACCATTACTTTTATTGGAGTTTCCTGACCATCACCCCTGTGTGCAGTGTTAACGAAGTACTGAGGTATTCAGCTACAGACTGTTCTGTCTGGTTCACCGTCACTTTCACCTTTGATCGCTTTGTCGCCATTTGTTGCCAGAAGCTGAAAACTAAATATTGCACCGGGAAAACTGCGGCTGCGGTTCTCGCAACAGCCGGCGTTCTGCTGTGTCTGAAAAACGTTCCCCGCTACTTCACTGTGGAACCCTGGAGAACCATCGACAATGTCCCGTGGGGCTGTGCCCCGGTGGACAGTTATTACACTGACCCCGGGTGGGTGGCATTTGACTGGATCGACACGGTTTTAACTCCGTTCCTCCCTTTCGCTGTGATCCTGCTGCTCAATGCTCTGACAGTCCGGCACATTTTAGTGGCCAGTCGGGTCCGTCAGGGGCTGAGGGGTGAGAGCAAGGGGGAGAAGCGCAGTGACCCAGAGATGGAGAGCAGGAGGAGGTCTATGGTTTTACTCTTCACCATCTCCGGCAGCTTCATCCTCCTGTGGCTGACGATGGTTGTAAACGTCGTCTATTATCAGATCACAGGGATTGGGAATGATATGAATGATTCTCAATATATCTTTAACTACGTCGGGTTTTTGCTGAGGAATCTCAGCTGCTGCACCAACACATTTATTTACGCGGCGACCCAGTCCAAGTTCAGGGAGCAGGTGAAGAGCGCGGTGAAATATCCGCTCACCTCAGCGCTGCGGCTCATTAATAAACCCGCGCCCTGAGCGCATCCCAGAGGGCGGCCGCAGTCTCTCCGCTCCGGGCTCCGGCTCCTCACATTCACCGCCGCATCTTCCAGCTGTCAGTCCCGGGCGGATGATCCCATCGCCGGCCCCGCTCCGGGACCCCCAGCCCCTCACATTCACCCAATCGCCCCCTTGCTCAAAGATGCAGATTAAGCAGAAAAAACAACACCATTGCCTGTCATATATATTGATCATTTTTAATGA
>NW_027602904.1:0-25254 GCF_053455715.1 Rhinoraja longicauda
ATCGAAGGGCCGAATGGCCTCCTCCTGCACCTACTGTCTATGTTTCTATGAAAGAGAGAGGAATTAGAGAAAGGAGCGGAAGTAGTGAGAGATTGAGAGAGGGGGAGAGAGAGAGAGAGAGAGGAGAGAGAGAGAGAGAGAGAGGAGAGAGAGAGATGGAAGAGAGAGAGAGAGAGAGAGAGAGAGAGAGAGAGAGAGAGAGAGAGAGAGAGAGAGAAAGAGGGAGAGAGAGAGAAAGAGGGAGAGAGAGAGAAAGAGAGAGAGAGAGAGAGAGAGAGAGAGAGAGAGAGAGTGGAGAGAGAAAGAGAGAGAGGGTTTTGGAAAGTTTTGATAAAGTTTGAGAGAGAGAGAGAGAGAGAGAGAGAGAGAGAGAGAGAGAGAGAGAGAGAGAGAGAGTTTTGGAAAGTTTTGAGAAAGTTTGAGAGAGAGAGAGAGACAGGAAAGAGAGGGAGAGAGAGAGAGAGTTTGAGAAAGTTTTGAGAAAGTTTGAGAGAGAGAGGGGGGGAGAGGAGAGAGAGAGGGGATTGAGAGTGAGAAAGTTTGAGGGGGGATGAGAGTGAGAAGTTTGAGAGAGAGAGAGAGAGAGAGAGAGAGAGAGAGAAGAGAGAGAGAGAGAGAGAGAGAGAGAAGAGAGGAGAGAGAGGAGGTAGAGAGAGAGTTTTGGAAAGTTTGAGAAAGTCCCTCTCTCCATTTCTCAATTTTCACATTCTCTCTTTTCACTCAATTCCCCATTTCTTCCTCAAATCTTCTCTCCCCCTCCTCCCTCTCTCCCTCCCTCCCCCCCACCTCCCCTTCATCACCTCCCTCCCTCTCTCCCTCCCTCCCCCCCCACCTCCCCCTCATCACCTCCCTCCCTCTCCCCCTCCCTCCCCCCCACCTCCCCTCATCACCTCCCTCCCTCTCTCCCTCCCTCCCACAGACCGAAACAAAAACAAAACACAAACCCAAACACAGACCCAAACACAAACCCAAACACAAACCCAAACACAGACCCAAACACAAACCCAAACACCAACGCAAAAACTAACCCAAACAAAAAACCCAAACATAAACCCACACACAGACCCAAACCCAAACACAAACCCAAACACAAACCCAAACACAGACCCAAACACAGACTCAAACACAGACCCAAACACACATCCACACACAGACCCACACACATCAGACACACTTCCCGGAAGCACTTCCAATGCCGGATAGTCTCCCTCCCTGCCCTGGAGGTTCCGCTACGTGCCGGGGGTAGTAAATACAATAATAATACTATAGTAATAATAATTAATATTATTAATAATATAAGAATTAATCAAAGATTGATTGATTGATCGATCGGTGGGTGTGTGGATGGATGTCAGGAGGGAACCGTACACCAATAAAGATTTTAATGCGTTGCATCAGTTGCATTTAACATTTGAGTGGTTTTGCATGATTATTGCAATTAATTTTATTGCATTAAACATCCCAGGAGGCTGCAATATTTCTTTAATGCAAGGCCATCACTGCATTTAACTTTGCAGCAGTCTGAAATGTTATCATAATACGATGCATTAGTTGCATTGAACATTTGAGAGATTTTTGCATGATTATTACAATGATTTTAATGCGTTTAATACCCCAGAACAGCTGGAATTTTGCTTTAATGCAAGGCCTGCGCTGCATTTAACATTGCAGGAGCCTGCAGAGTTGTTCTAATGCGTTGCATTAATTGCATTTAACATTTGAGAGGTTTTGCAGGATTATTATTGCATTTAACATCCCAGGGGGTTGCAATATTGCTTTAATGCAACGCCAGCGCTGCATTTAACAATGCAGCAGCCTGCAAAGTTATCCTAATACGATGCATTAGTCGCATTTAACATTTGAGAGGTTTTGCAGAATTATTATTGCATTTCACATCGCAGGGTGTTGCAATATTTCTTTAATGCAAGGCGATCACTGCATTTAACATTGCAGCAGCCTGAAAAGTCATCCTAATGCGATGCATTTGTTGCATTTAACATTTGAGAGGTTTTGCAAAATTATTGCAATTAAT
The DNA here is from genome assembly GCF_053455715.1 of Rhinoraja longicauda. NCBI lineage: Eukaryota > Metazoa > Chordata > Chondrichthyes > Rajiformes > Arhynchobatidae > Rhinoraja > Rhinoraja longicauda. The sequence goes on from NW_027602904.1 coordinate 2,033, forward strand.
TTAATGCATAATACATCCATTGGGGGTAGCTAGGTGACTTTAATGCAAGGCCATCACTGCATTTAACATTGCAGCAGCCTGCAAAGTTATCCTAATGCGATGCATCAATTGCATTTAACATTTGAGAGGTTTTGCATGATTATTGCAATGATTTTTTAATGCATTTCACATCCCAGGGTGGTGTAATATTGCATTAATGCAAGGCCATCACTGCATTTAACATTACAGCAACCGTACACCAATAAAGATCTTTCCACAGACAGCACGCGGCACTTGTTTATAACGCCCACACCAGACACCAGACACAAACCCAAACACAAACCCAAACACAGACCCAAACACAGACCCAAACACAAATCCAAACACAAACCCAAACACAGACCCAAACACAGACCCAAACACAGACTCAAACACAGACCCAAACACACACCCACACACAGACATACACACAGACACACACACAGACCCACACACATCAGACACACTTCCCGGAAGCACTTCCAAATGCCGGATAGTCTCCTCCTTGCCCTGGAGGTTCAGCTACGTGCCGGGGGTAGTAAATACAATAATAATACTATAGTAATAATAATTAATATTATTAATAATAATAATAAGAATTAATCAAAGATTGATTGATTGTTCGATCGGTGGGTGTGTGGATGGATGTCAGGAGGGAACCGTACACCAATAAAGATTTTAATGCGTTGCATCAGTTGCATTTAACATTTGAGTGGTTTTGTATGATTATTGCAATTAATTTTATTGCATTAAACATCCCAGGAGGCTGCAATATTTCTTTAATGCAAGGCCATCACTGCATTTAACTTTGCAGCAGTCTGCAATGTTATCATAATACGATGCATTAGTTGCATTGAACATTTGAGAGATTTTGCATGATTATTACAATGATTTTAATGCGTTTAATACCCCAGAACAGCTGCAATTTTGCTTTAATGCAAGGCCTGCGCTGTATTTAACATTGCAGGAGCCTGCAGAGTTGTTCTAATGCGTTGCATTAATTGCATTTAACATTTGAGAGGTTTTGCAAAATTATTGCAATTAATTTTATTGCATTTAACATCCCAGGGGGTTGCAATATTGCTTTAATGCAACGCCAGCGCTGCATTTAACAATGCAGCAGCCTGCAAAGTTATCCTAATATGATGCATTAGTCGCATTTAACATTTGAGAGGTTTTGCAGGATTATTATTGCATTTCACATCGCAGGGTGTTGCAATATTTCTTTAATGCAAGGCGATCACTGCATTTAACATTGCAGCAGCCTGAAAAGTCATCCTAATGCGATGCATTTGTTGCATTTAACATTTGAGAGGTTTTGCAAAATTATTGCAATTAATTTAATGCATAATACATCCATTGGGGGTAGCTAGGTGACTTTAATGCAAGGCCATCACTGCATTTAACATTGCAGCAGCCTGCAAAGTTATCCTAATGCGATGCATCAATTGCATTTAACATTTGAGAGGTTTTGCATGATTATTGCAATGATTTTTTAATGCATTTCACATCCCAGGGTGGTGTAATATTGCATTAATGCAAGGCCATCACTGCATTTAACATTACAGCAACCGTACACCAATAAAGATCTTTCCACAGACAGCACGCGGCACTTGTTTATAACGCCCACACCAGACACCAGACACCAGACACAAACCCAAACACAAACCCAAACACAGACCCAAACACAAATCCAAACACAAACCCAAACACAGACCCAAACACAGACCCAAACACAGACTCAAACACAGACCCAAACACACACCCACACACAGACACACACACAGACACACACACAGACCCACACACATCAGACACACTTCCCGGAAGCACTTCCAAATGCCGGATAGTCTCCTCCCTGCCCTGGAGGTTCAGCTACGTGCCGGGGGTAGTAAATACAATAATAATACTATAGTAATAATAATTAATATTATTAATAATAATAAGAATTAATCAAAGATTGATTGATTGATTGATCGATCGGTGGGTGTGTGGATGGATGTCAGGAGGGAACCGTACACCAATAAAGATTTTAATGCGTTGCATCAGTTGCATTTAACATTTGAGTGGTTTTGCATGATTATTGCAATTAATTTTATTGCATTAAACATCCCAGGAGGCTGCAATATTTCTTTAATGCAAGGCCATCACTGCATTTAACTTTGCAGCAGTCTGAAATGTTATCATAATACGATGCATTAGTTGCATTGAACATTTGAGAGATTTTGCATGATTATTACAATGATTTTAATGCGTATAATACTCCAGAACAGCTGCAATTTTGCTTTAATGCAAGGCTGGCGCTGCATTTAACATTGCAGGAGCCTGCAGAGTTGTTCTAATGCGTTGCATTAATTGCATTTAACATTTGAGAGGTTTTGCAAAATTATTGCAATTAATTTTATTGCATTTAACATTCCAGGGGGTTGCAATATTGCTTTAATGCAACGCCAGCGCTGCATTTAACAATGCAGCAGCCTGCAAAGTTATCCTAATACGATGCATTAGTCGCATTTAACATTTGAGAGGTTTTGCAGGATTATTATTGCATTTCACATCGCAGGGTGTTGAAATATTTCTTTAATGCAAGGCGATCACTGCATTTAACATTGCAGCAGCCTGAAAAGTCACCCTAATGCGATGCATTTGTTGCATTTAACATTTGAGAGGTTTTGCAAAATTATTGCAATTAATTTAATGCATATTACATCCATTGGGGATAGCTAGGTGACTTTAATGCAAGGCCATCACTGCATTTAACATTGCAGCAGCCTGCAAAGTTATCCTAATGCGATGCATCAATTGCATTTAACATTTGAGAGGTTTTGCATGATTATTGCAATGATTTTTTAATGCATTTCACATCCCAGGGTGGTGTAATATTGCATTAATGCAAGGCCATCACTGCATTTAACATTAAAGCAACCGTACACCAATAAAGATCTTTCCACAGACAGCACGCGCCACTTGTTTATAACGCCCACACCAGACACCAGACACAAACCCAAACATAAATCCAAACACAAACCCAAACACAAACCCAAACACAGACCCAAACACAAACCCAAACACAGACCCAAACACAGACCCAAACACAGACTCAAACACAGACCCAAACACACACCCAAACACAGACAGAAACACAAACCCAAACACAAACCCAAACACAAACCCAAACACAGACCCAAACACAGACCCAAACACAGACTCAAACACAGACCCAAACACAAACACACACCCACACACAGACACACACACAGACACACACACAGACCCACACACATCAGACACACTTCCCGGAAGCACTTCCAAATGCCGGATAGTCTCCTCCCTGCCCTGGAGGTTCAGCTACGTGCCGGGGGTAGTAAATACAATAATAATACCATAGTAATAATAATTAATATTATTAATAATAATAAGAATTAATCAAAGATTGATTGATTGATCGATCGGTGGGTGTGTGGATGGATGTCAGGAGGGAACCGTACACCAATAAAGATTTTAATGCGTTGCATCAGTTGCATTTAACATTTGAGTGGTTTTGCATGATTATTGCAATTAATTTTATTGCATTAAACATCCCAGGAGGCTGCAATATTTCTTTAATGCAAGGCCATCACTGCATTTCACTTTGCAGCAGTCTGCAATGTTATCATAATACGATGCATTAGTTGCATTGAACATTTGAGAGATTTTGCATGATTATTACAATGATTTTAATGCGTTTAATACCCCAGAACAGCTGCAATTTTGTTTTAATGCAAGGCCTGCGCTGTATTTAACATTGCAGGAGCCTGCAGAGTTGTTCTAATGCGTTGCATTAATTGCATTTAACATTTGAGAGGTTTTGCAAAATTATTGCAATTAATTTTATTGCATTTAACATCCCAGGGGTTGCAATATTGCTTTAATGCAACGCCAGCGCTGCATTTAACAATGCAGCAGCCTGCAAAGTTATCCTAATACGATGCATTAGTCGCATTTAACATTTGAGAGGTTTTGCAGGATTATTATTGCATTTCACATCGCAGGGTGTTGAAATATTTCTTTAATGCAAGGCGATCACTGCATTTAACATTGCAGCAGCCTGAAAAGTCACCCTAATGCGATGCATTTGTTGCATTTAACATTTGAGAGTTTTGCAAAATTATTGCAATTAATTTAATGCATATTACATCCATTGGGGGTAGCTAGGTGACTTTAATGCAAGGCCATCACTGCATTTAACATTGCAGCAGCCTGCAAAGTTATCCTAATGCGATGCATCAATTGCATTTAACATTTGAGAGGTTTTGCATGATTATTGCAATGATTTTTTTAATGCATTTCACATCCCAGGGTGGTGTAATATTGCATTAATGCAAGGCCATCACTGCATTTAACATTAAAGCAACCGTACACCAATAAAGATCTTTCCACAGACAGCACGCGCCACTTGTTTATAACGCCCACATCAGACACCAGACACAAACCCAAACATAAATCCAAACACAAACCCAAACACAAACCCAAACACAGACCCAAACACAGACCCAAACACAGACCCAAACACAGACTCAAACACAGACCCAAACACAAACCCAAACACAGACCCAAACACAAACCCAAACACAGACCCAAACACAGACCCAAACACAGACTCAAACACAGACCCAAACACAGACCCAAACACAGACTCAAACACAGACCCAAACACAAACACACACCCACACACAGACACACACACAGACACACACACAGACCCACACACACATCAGACACACTTCCCGGAAGCACTTCCAAATGCCGGATAGTCTCCTCCCTGCCCTGGAGGTTCAGCTACGTGCCGGGGGTAGTAAATACAATAATAATACCATAGTAATAATAATTAATATTATTAATAATAATAAGAATTAATCAAAGATTGATTGATTGATCGATCGGTGGGTGTGTGGATGGATGTCAGGAGGGAACCGTACACCAATAAAGATTTTAATGCGTTGCATCAGTTGCATTTAACATTTGAGTGGTTTTGCATGATTATTGCAATTAATTTTATTGCATTAAACATCCCAGGAGGCTGCAATATTTCTTTAATGCAAGGCCATCACTGCATTTAACTTTGCAGCAGTCTGCAATGTTATCATAATACGATGCATTAGTTGCATTGAACATTTGAGAGATTTTGCATGATTATTACAATGATTTTAATGCATTTAATACCCCAGAACAGCTGCAATTTTGCTTTAATGCAAGGCCTGCGCTGTATTTAACATTGCAGGAGCCTGCAGAGTTGTTCTAATGCGTTGCATTAATTGCATTTAACATTTGAGAGGTTTTGCAAAATTTTTGCAATTAATTTTATTGCATTTAACATCCCAGGGGGTTGCAATATTGCTTTAATGCAACGCCAGCGCTGCATTTAACAATGCAGCAGCCTGCAAAGTTATCCTAATACGATGCATTAGTCGCATTTAACATTTGAGAGGTTTTGCAGGATTATTATTGCATTTCACATCGCAGGGTGTTGCAATATTTCTTTAATGCAAGGCGATCACTGCATTTAACATTGCAGCAGCCTGAAAAGTCATCCTAATGCGATGCATTTGTTGCATTTAACATTTGAGAGGTTTTGCAAAATTATTGCAATTAATTTAATGCATATTACATCCATTGGGGGTAGCTAGGTGACTTTAATGCAAGGCCATCACTGCATTTAACATTGCAGCAGCTTGCAAAGTTATCCTAATGCGATGCATCAATTGCATTTAACATTTGAGAGGTTTTGCATGATTATTGCAATGATTTTTTAATGCATTTCACATCCGAGGGTGGTGTAATATTGCATTAATGCAAGGCCATCACTGCATTTAACATTACAGCAACCGTACACCAATAAAGATCTTTCCACAGACAGCACGCGGCACTTGTTTATAACGCCCACACCAGACACCAGACACAAACCCAAACACAAACCCAAACACAGACCCAAACATAAATCCAAACACAAACCCAAACACAAACCCAAACACAGACCCAAACACAGACCCAAACACAGACTCAAACACAGACCCAAACACACACCCACACACAGACACACACACAGACATACACACAGACCCACACACATCAGACACACTTCCCGGAAGCACTTCCAAATGCCGGATAGTCTCCTCCCTGCCCTGGAGGTTCAGCTACGTGCCGGGGGTAGTAAATACAATAATAATACCATAGTAATAATAATTAATATTATTAATAACAATAAGAATTAATCAAAGATTGATTGATTGATTGATCGGTGGGTGGGTGGATGGATGTCAGGAGGGAACCGTACACCAATAAAGATTTTAATGCGTTGCATCAGTTGCATTTAACATTTGAGTGGTTTTGCATGATTATTGCAATTAATTTTATTGCATTAAACATCCCAGGAGGCTGCAATATTTCTTTAATGCAAGGCCATCACTGCATTTAACTTTGCAGCAGTCTGCAATGTTATCATAATACGATGCATTAGTTGCATTGAACATTTGAGAGATTTTGCATGATTATTACAATGATTTTAATGCATTTAATACCCCAGAACAGCTGCAATTTTGCTTTAATGCAAGGCCTGCGCTGTATTTAACATTGCAGGAGCCTGCAGAGTTGTTCTAATGCGTTGCATTAATTGCATTTAACATTTGAGAGGTTTTGCAAAATTATTGCAATTAATTTTATTGCATTTAACATCCCAGGGGGTTGCAATATTGCTTTAATGCAACGCCAGCGCTGCATTTAACAATGCAGCAGCCTGCAAAGTTATCCTAATACGATGCATTAGTCGCATTTAACATTTGAGAGGTTTTGCAGGATTATTATTGCATTTCACATCGCAGGGTGTTGCAATATTTCTTTAATGCAAGGCGATCACTGCATTTAACATTGCAGCAGCCTGAAAAGTCATCCTAATGCGATGCATTTGTTGCATTTAACATTTGAGAGGTTTTGCAAAATTATTGCAATTAATTTAATGCATATTACATCCATTGGGGGTAGCTAGGTGACTTTAATGCAAGGCCATCACTGCATTTAACATTGCAGCAGCCTGCAAAGTTATCCTAATGCGATGCATCAATTGCATTTAACATTTGAGAGGTTTTGCATGATTATTGCAATGATTTTTTAATGCATTTCACATCCGAGGGTGGTGTAATATTGCATTAATGCAAGGCCATCACTGCATTTAACATTACAGCAACCGTACACCAATAAAGATCTTTCCACAGACAGCACGCGGCACTTGTTTATAACGCCCACACCAGACACCAGACACAAACCCAAACACAAACACAAACACAGACCCAAACATAAATCCAAACACAAACCCAAACACAAACCCAAACACAGACCCAAACACAGACCCAAACACAAACCCAAACACAGACTCAAACACAGACCCAAACACACACCCACACACAGACACACACACAGACACACACACAGACCCACACACATCAGACACACTTCCCGGAAGCACTTCCAAATGCCGGATAGTCTCCTCCCTGCCCTGGAGGTTCAGCTACGTGCCGGGGGTAGTAAATACAATAATAATACCATAGTAATAATAATTAATATTATTAATAACAATAAGAATTAATCAAAGATTGATTGATTGATTGATCGGTGGGTGGGTGGATGGATGTCAGGAGGGAACCGTACACCAATAAAGATTTTAATGCGTTGCATCAGTTGCATTTAACATTTGAGTGGTTTTGCATGATTATTGCAATTAATTTTATTGCATTAAACATCCCAGGAGGCTGCAATATTTCTTTAATGCAAGGCCATCACTGCATTTAACTTTGCAGCAGTCTGCAATGTTATCATAATACGATGCATTAGTTGCATTGAACATTTGAGAGATTTTGCATGATTATTACAATGATTTTAATGCATTTAATACCCCAGAACAGCTGCAATTTTGCTTTAATGCAAGGCCTGCGCTGTATTTAACATTGCAGGAGCCTGCAGAGTTGTTCTAATGCGTTGCATTAATTGCATTTAACATTTGAGAGGTTTTGCAAAATTATTGCAATTAATTTTATTGCATTTAACATCCCAGGGGGTTGCAATATTGCTTTAATGCAACGCCAGCGCTGCATTTAACAATGCAGCAGCCTGCAAAGTTATCCTAATACGATGCATTAGTCGCATTTAACATTTGAGAGGTTTTGCAGGATTATTATTGCATTTCACATCGCAGGGTGTTGCAATATTTCTTTAATGCAAGGCGATCACTGCATTTAACATTGCAGCAGCCTGAAAAGTCATCCTAATGCGATGCATTTGTTGCATTTAACATTTGAGAGGTTTTGCAAAATTATTGCAATTAATTTAATGCATATTACATCCATTGGGGGTAGCTAGGTGACTTTAATGCAAGGCCATCACTGCATTTAACATTGCAGCAGCCTGCAAAGTTATCCTAATGCGATGCATCAATTGCATTTAACATTTGAGAGGTTTTGCATGATTATTGCAATGATTTTTTAATGCATTTCACATCCGAGGGTGGTGTAATATTGCATTAATGCAAGGCCATCACTGCATTTAACATTACAGCAACCGTACACCAATAAAGATCTTTCCACAGACAGCACGCGGCACTTGTTTATAACGCCCACACCAGACACCAGACACAAACCCAAACACAAACCCAAACACAAACCCAAACACAAACCCAAACACAAACCCAAACACAGACCCAAACACAGACCCAAACACAAACCCAAACACAAACCCAAACACACACCCACACACAGACACACACACAGACACACACACAGACCCACACACATCAGACACACTTCCCGGAAGCACTTCCAAATGCCGGATAGTCTCCTCCCTGCCCTGGAGGTTCAGCTACGTGCCGGGGGTAGTAAATACAATAATAATACTATAGTAATAATAATTAATATAGTACCAGGGCCGAGCCGAGCAGGCCGATGAAGGTCCTAAGCCCCCACCGGGTGATGGGAAGTGCCGCGACCGAGCCACGCAGGGCGATGAGGGCCCTGCGAGTGGGTCGGTCAAACTTCGCGCTTCGGGGCGGTCGAAGCTGCTACGGCTGGAGCTCCCGAAAGCCGGTCGCCAGCCAGGGACCTGCGAACTCCAGATGTTGCGGTCTGCAGGGCCCACAGCCGAAGCCTCCGAGATGGCAAGTCCAGGCCCTGCCACCGGATTCTTCAAGGTCGATCCCAGCTGGAGGCCGCCGACTCCACGTTGTTGGGCCGTAGCACGAACGGAGATACGACACGATAACCAGCACTCCCAAGTCCCTTTGAACTTCAGATTGATGGATTATTTTCCCACTTAGACAATAGTCTACGCCATTATTCCTACTACCAAAATGCAGTACTCCGCACTTTGCTACACTATATTCCATCTGCCACTTCTCTACCCATTCCCCCAACATGTCCTGGTCCTTCTGCGGAGTCCATGCTTTCTCTAAACTACCTGCCCTTCCACCTTTTTTCGTAACATCCGAAAACCTGGCCACAAAGCCTTCAATCCCCTCGTCCAAATCATAATATAAAACATGGAGTAGCGGACAAACACCGATCCTTGAAGATCTTCACTAGTTACTGTTAGCCAACGAGAAAAAAATCCCTCTTTATTGCCACTCTTTGTCTTTTGCCATCCAGCCAACCAGTTATCCATGCTGATGTTTGCCCTTTGTCACCGTTGGCTCTCATCTTCCTAAGCAGCCATCTTGTGACACCTGGTCAAAGGTTTTCTGAAAATCAAAGTTAACAACATCTACTGTCTCTCCGTTGGATGTTTTGCTATTTACTTCTTCAAATAATTCCAGCAAATTTATCAAACACGACCTTCCATTCACAAAGCCGTGCAAACTTCTGCTTAATTCATCGTGCACTTATAAATACTCTGTCCCATCATCCTGTATAACGGGTCCTAAAATCTTACCACCCACTCCAGTGGTGTTGGAGGCAGATACATTTATGACATTTAAGACAAGTTCAGATTTTCAGGTAACGAAGGGATATACATTGTGAGAAGGCAGGTAAGGTTGGTCGTCTCATGTTCGGCACAGCTATTATTAGCCGAAAGTCCTGCCGTGCCTTGTACTTCATGTAGGAAAGAAATGCACAATCTGGTTTAAATGGAAGGTAGACACAAAATGCTGGTGTAACTCAACGAGACAGGCAGCATCTCTGGAGAGAAAGAATGGGTGAAGTTTCGGGTCGAGACCCTTCTTTAGACTGATGTCAGAGAGGTCGGCGGGAAAGAGATAGAATTTTGTTGGAGACAGTGAGACTGGTGGGAGAACTGGGAAGGAGGAGGGATGGAGAGAGAGGGGAAGCAATGGCTAATTGAAGTTAGATAAGTCAATGTTCATATCGCTGGTATGTTTGCTGCCCAAGCGAAGTATGAGGTGCTGTTCCTCCAATTTGCGCTGGGCCTCACTCTGACAATGGAGGATGCCCAGGACAGAAAGTTCAGATTGGGAATGGGGGAGCGGGGGTGAGTTAAAGTGCTGAGCAACCGGGAGATCAGGTAGGACTGTGTGGAGCTGTTCAGCGAAACGATCGTCGAGCTTGCACTTGGTCTCGCCGATATCACTCCATCAGTACTATCCCACAGTATACCGTTACACCAGTACTACCCCACAGTGCGTCACTCCATCAGTACTATCCAACAGTATACCGTTATACCAGTACTACCCTACAGTGCGTCACTCCATCAGTACTATCCCACAGTATACCGTTACACCAGTACTACCCTACATTGCGTCACTCCATCAGTACTATCCCACTGTATACCGTTACACCAGTACTACCCTACAGTGCGTCACTCCATCAGTACTATCTGACAGGAAACCATTACACCAGTACTATCCTACAGTGCGTCACTCCATCAGTACTACCGCAGAGTGTCACTACCAATTCCATCCCACATTATGTCATAACAATAGTACTACCGCATAGTGTGTCACTCCATCAGTACTACCCCAGAATGTGCCATTACATCAATAATACCCTACGTTAGGTCACTCATCAATACTACTTCACAGTCTGCCACTCCATCAGTACTACATGTTACTCCATTAGTCGTACCCAAGAGCGTGTCACTCTCATCAGTACAACCCCACAGTATGTCAGTCCATCATCTCTGCCCGACGGTGTTTCACTCTGTCAGTACCACCTTAAGTATGCAATTTCATCAGTTCTACACACAGTTTTTCACCCCTTCAGTAATACCATCGAATGTGTCACTATATCAGTACTACCCCAAAATATACCAGTCCTTCACTACTCCCCCACAGGATGCTAATCCATAAGTATTATAGACAATAGACAATAGGTGCAGGAGTAGGCCATTCGGCCCTTCGATCCAGCACCGCCATTAAAAGTGATTATGGCTGATCATTCTCCATGAGTACCCCGTTCCAGCTTTCTCCCCATACCCTCTGACTCCGATATCCTTAAGAGCACTATCTAGCTCTCTCTTGAATGTATTCAGTGAATTGGCCTCCACTGCATTCTGAGGCAGAGAATTCCACAGATTCACAACTCTCTGACTGAAAAAGTTTTCCCTCATCTCTGTTCTAAATGGCCTGCCCCTTATTCTTAAACTGTGGCCCCTGGTTCTGGACTCCCCCAACATTGGGAACATGTTTCCTGCCTCTAACGTGTTCAACCCCATAATAATTTTATACCTTTCGATAAAATCCCCTCTCATCCTTATAAATTCCAGTGTATACAAACCTAGTCGCTCCAGTCTTTCAATATATGACAGTCCCGCCATTCCGGGAATTAACCTAGTAAACCTACGCTGCACGCCCTCAATAGCAAGAATATCCTTCCTCAAATTTGGAGACCAAAACTGCACACAGTACTCCGGGTGCGGTCTCACTTGGGCCCTGTACAACTGCAGAAGGACCTCTTTGCTCCTATACTCAACTCCTCTTATTATGAAGGCCAACGTTCCATTGGCTTTCTTCACTGCCTGCTGTACCTGCATGCTTCCTTTCAGTGACTGATGCACTAAGACACCCAGATCACGTTGTACGTCCCCTTTTCCTAACTTGACACCATTCAGATAATAATCTGCCTTCCTATTCTTACCACCAAAGTGGATAACCTCACACTTATCTACATTAAACTGCATCTGCCATGCATCCGCCCACTCACACAACCTGTCCAAGTCACCCTGCAACCTCATAGCATCTTCTTTACAGTTCACACTGCCACCTAGCTTTGTATCAACGGCAAATTTGCTATTGTTACTTTTAATCCCTTCATCCAAGTCATTGATGTATATGGTAAATAGCTGCGGTCCCAACACCGAGCCTTGCGGTACCCCACTAGTCACTGCCTGCCATTCTGAAAGGGACCCATTTACCCCCACTCTTTGCATTCTGTCTGTCAACCAACATTCTATCCATGTCAGTACCCTACCTCCAATACCATGTGCTCAGCGTGTCACTCCATCAGTACTACCACATCGTCGGTTACTTCATCATTACTGCATCACAGCGTGTCATCCATTCTGTACTACCCCATAGAATGCCATTGCATCAGTACTAGCAAATGAATAGTCATTCCATCAGTACTATCCCACAGTGCGCCATTCGATCAGTTCTCCCCCCTCAAAGTGTCACTCCATCAGAACTACAATATAATGTGTCATTACATCAGTACTGCCCCATTTAGTTTCACACCATTAATACTATCCGACAGTGTGGCACGACATCAGTACGACCATATCGTTTGTTCCTCCATCAGTACTACCGCACACTGTGTCACTCTATCAGTAATACAGCAAAATGTTCCACTCCATCAGTTCTTGCCCACAGTTTGTCACTTCACTAGTACTACCCCAAAGTGTATTGCTCCATCTGTACTGCCCACGTTGTGTCACTCCATCAATACTACCCCACTGGACATCACTCCATCAATACAAGCATACAGTGTGTTAGACGATTATTACTAGAACACACTATGCCACTCCATCAGTACAACCCCGGGGCGTGTCACTTCATTGGTTCTACCGCACGATATACCATTGCATCAATACAAACCCACAGTGTTTTTCAACATCAGTAGCACCTTGTGTATTATTCCATTAGTACTACCACACAGGGTGTCACTCTATCAGTACTATCCAACGGTGTGTCACTCCATCAGTACTATACAATGAGTCCTTCCATCAGTACTACCCCACAGTGCTTCAATCCACCAGTATTACTCTGGTATATGTCTATCCAACAGTGCTACACCGCAGGGTGTCACTCAATCAGTACTATTCCACAATATGCTATTGCGTCAGTACTGCCACATAGTGTGTCACTCCATCAGTACTACCTCAAAGTGTGTCACTCCACCAGCACTACCCACAGTGTGCCACTGCATCAGTAATAAAATATAGTTTGTTACTCCATCTGTACTACCGTACACTGTGCCACTCCACCAGTGCCTCCCCATAGAGCATCGCACCATCAGTAATATCACTCGTGTTATCGTCGCATCAGTACTACGCCACCGTGTGTCACTCCATCAGTACATACCAGTGATTATCACTCCATCAGTATACCACGCAGCGTGTCACTCCATCAGTACTACCCCACAGTGTCAACCCATCAGTACTTCCTCGCAGTGTCACTCCATTAGTATTCCCCACAGTGTGTCACTCCATCAGCCCTACATCACTTTGTAACTCCAACAGTAATTCCCCACAGTTTCACCCTATTAGTATTTCTCCACCATGTCTCACTCCATTAGTACTACCCGATGTTTATCATTCAATCAGGACTATCCCAGTGTGTCACCCCATAAGTGCTGCCACAAATTGTGTCATTCCATCAGTATTGCCGCTCAGTGTGTCACTGCATTAGTACTACACCACAGTTTGTCATCCCCATAGTACTACCGCTCAGTGTGTCACTCCGTCGGTGAAACCACACAGTGTCTCACTGCATCAATACAACTCCATGGTGTTGCACTCCATCAGCACTGCCCCACATCATGTCACTCCAGTGCAACCCTAGAACGTGTCACTCCATCAATGCTCCCCGCAGTATCTTCTTCCATCAGTACTCCCCAAAGAGTTTGACACCATCAGGACTTGCTCAAATCTGCCATTCCATCCGCATTACCCCACAGTGTGCTAACCCATCGCAGCGACTCCATAGTGTGTAATTCCATCACTATTTCACCACAGTTTTTCATCGCAACAGTACTACCGCAGAGCGTGTCAATCCATCAGTATTACTGCGTCATTCCAACAGAATGTGCTATTATATCCGTGCTACCCCACAGTGTGTCATTCCATCAACACATCTCCACAGTACGTCATTACACCAGTACTACTCCACAGTGTTACACTCCATCAGTACAACACTGGAGCGTGTCACTCCATCAGTACTACCCTACAATATGTTATTCCATCAGTACTACACCACAGTGATGCACTCCAACAGTACTGCCTTAAGCTTGTTATTCCATTATGTCCAACCGCACGGACTCATTCAATTAGTATTACCCATCAGTGTAACCCTCCATCTGTACTGCCCCACTGTCAGTCCTACTTCAGTGTGGAAGTCACAATGTGCAACCCGACAGTACCACCGAACATTGTGTCAATACTTCAGTACTCGCCCACTGTGCGCCATTCTGTCTATACTACCCCCAGTGTGTCATTCAGTCAGCACTACACCGAAGTATGTCACTCCATCAGTACAACCGCGCAGTGTGTCACTCCATCAGTACTACTCCACAGCGTGTCACTCCATCAGTTTTACCCCAAGGGGTGGGGTGATGGAGTGACAAACTGCGTGGTAGTACTGATGCAATGACATGAGTACTACCACACAGTTTGTCACTCCGTCAGTACTACTTCAGTGTGGAACTACATCAGTACGACCCCAGGGTGACAGTCCATCAATTCTACGCCACAGTGTGCCAGTTCCTCAGTATTACCTCACAATGTATCACTCCATTAGTCTACCCCACAGTGTTTCATCCATCAATTCTTCCCCAAAGTATGTCATTACAACAGAACTACCTCACAATTTGTCACTAAATCAGTGTTATTCCACTGTGTGTCACTTCGTCAGTACTACTCCACAGTTTGTCATAACAACAGCACTACTCATTGTGTCACTCCATCAGTATTACCCGCAGTGTGTTACTACATCAGTAGAGGCCCACGGTGTATCACTCCATCGGAACTACTGCAAAGTCTGTCACTTCATCAGTACTACTGCAGTGTGTCACTCCATCTGGACCAACCCACAGTGTGTTAATCCACAAGAACTGCATCAACTGGTGTTACTCCATCAGTACTACAGTGTAGTGCTGAAGTGTTCAAAGTAGGAGGCCCTGTCATGATGCAGAAGCTGACTGAACTCTTCCAGTCCATGTGGAATGAAGCGAAGGTCCCACAACAGCTGAAAGATGCCAGCATAGTCCACATCTACAAGAGGAAAGGCAACCGCCAGTCTTGCGACAATCATCAAGGCATCTCCCTCCTGTCCATAGCTGGGAAGATCTTGGCTCGCATCCTGGTCAACCGTCTCATTCAACACATTGAGCAGGGTCTCCTTCCAGAAATCCAGTGTGGTTTCCGTGCTGTCGACATGATATTTGCTGCACGCCAACTGCAGGAAAAAGGCCAAGCGTAGCACAGCGACCTGTTCGTGACCTTCGTCGATCTGACAAAGGCCTTCGACACTGTCAGCAGAGATGGCTTGTGGATAATGCAGAAGTTTGACCGTCCCAGCAAGTTCATCACGATTGTCCGGCAGTTCCATGACGGCACGATGGTGAAAGTGTTAGATGATTGAGACGAGTCGGAAGCCTTTCCAGTGACAAACGGCGTGAAGCAAGGTTTTGTTCTTGCCCCTACACTCTTCATCATGGTCTTCTCTGCCATGCTGACCGATGCCTTCCATGACTGCCAGGATGGAATACACATCAGGTACAGGAACTGACAGCAGGCTGTTCAACCTCAGGCGCCTGCAAGCTGTTACAAAGGTGAAGGAGACCATCATCAGAGATTTCTTGTTTGCTGATGACTGCGCCCTCAACGCCAGCACAGAGCAGAAGATGCAGCTTTAAATGGACTGCTTCTCACAGGCCTGCGACGACTTTGGTCTCTCCAATAGCACCAAAAAAGTCTGAAGTTATGTACCAGCCCGTGCCTGGAAAGCCCTACCAGGAACCATACATCACGGTGAAGGGGCAGAACCTACAGGCAGTCGACAGCTTTACCTATCTGGGTAGTACACTCTCGCGAGTGGTGAACATTGACGCTGAGGTTAACAACAGGATTGCCAAAGCCAGCGCTGCATTTGGGCGACTCGTGGGAATGTTTGGGAGCGGAGAGGACTCAGCCTTACCACCAAGCTGAAGGTCTACCATGCAGTGGTACTCACCACTCTTCTCTATGCCAGTGAGACCTGGACAGTCTACAGCAGACATGCCAAACAGCTCAACCACTTTCACTTGAGCTGCCTACATATACTCTTTCACATCAGGTGGCAGGACAAAATTCCCGACACAGGGATCTTGGAACTGGCAAGAATCTCCAGCGTCCACACCCTCCTACGGAAAGCCCAGGCCAGATGGGCAGGCCATGTCGTCAGAATGCCAGAAAGTCGACTGTCAAAACAGCTTCTGTATGGGGAACTGTGTGGGGAACTGTGTGGGGAACTGTGTCAGGGCAAGCGCTCAGTAGGAGGACAGAAGAAACGGTTTAAGGACTGCCTCAAAGTGTCCCTCAAAGACTTGGACATCAACCTCAGCACTTGGGAGTCTCTTGCTCTGGACCGTCCAACCTGGCGTAGCAAGCTCACCACAGGAGCCCGTGCAGCAGAGAACAGACGCACTGCAGAGGCCCAGAGGAAATGCACAGCGCGCAAGGCCCGGGCTACCTCCACTTCCACTGTAGCAGCCATCCACTTGTGTCCTACGTGTGGGCGTGCCTTCCGGGCCCGGATTGGCCTCACCAGTCACTTCAGGACCCACAATCACCAATCCTCCAACTGAAAGTGAAGTCATGGTCATCTTCGAACCCGAAGGACGAACAACAAAAACAACAACACAGCGCATTGTGTCACTCCATCAGTACTACCCCCACATTGTGTCACTCCATCAGTACTACCCCCACATTGTGTCACTCCATCAGTACTACCCCCACATTGTGTCACTACATCAGTACTACCCCCACAGTGTGTCACTCCTTCAGTGCACTGCACAGTGTGTCACTCCATCAGTACTACCGCGCAGTGTGTCACTTCATCAATACAACTTCAAAGTGTCACTCCATCTGTTCCAACCCAGTGTGATAATCCACCATTACTACCATACATTATGTCACTCCATCAGTTCCACTGCACAGTGCGTCACTCCATCAGTAATGCCCCACAGCGTGTCACGTCGTCACTAAAACCCACAGTATGCCATTACATCATTACAAACACACATGTTCACACCCTCAAACACAGTCGAACACGCACACACACACATACCCGCGCACGAAGACACACACAATCTCTCAAATGCAATCACAAACAATCAAATATACTCTCACACATTCTCACATACAATCACACGTACACATGCACTCACACTAACAGATATTCACACGCCCTAGCACTAAGAGACACGCACTCATTCGCACACACTTACACATGAACACATTCTCTGACAACACCATCACATACTCTCCCACACACACACACACACACGCACACACACTATCAAAGAATTACATACTCAAACACTCTGGCAAACTCACATCCCACATATTCTCTCACATTCTCACAAACAGCCACACACACGCACAGACGCAAACACTGTCCTTCACAAACCCACATGCACTCTCCCACTCAGAGACACAGATACATTCAATCGCACTTGCATCCACACTTACTAATGCTCACACACTCACACGCACATTCACGCACTCGCACAGACACACACACACACACACACACACACACACACACACAAATATAGGCACTCTTACATACTCTACCCGCATGCACACGCGCACATTTTGGGATTGAGTTTATCCTTGGATGTTCGCGTCGAGCAGCGCAGCGCAGCGTGGCCAAGCCCTTCAGTCGGCCCGGTCGGCCCGGCTCGCCCACCGCGGATGGCGATGAGAACCGCGCCTCGGGAGCGATGTGGGAGCCGCGAGGAACCGCAGAGAGCGAGGTGGACCGTCGGAGAGCGAGGAAGGCCGCCGAGAACGAAGGGGCGACCCGCGGTGCGGCGGCAGGCAGGAGAGAGAACTATCTGGCCAACGTTTGTAACTTTGTCGGCGTCAAAATGTGGCGACTCTTGTGTACCGGTGAGGTCTTCTACATGATGTTACCGGGTTGTCTGCAAAACTAAGCATTTCACTCTACCTGGGTCCGTGATAATAAGGTATCACTGAATCATTGAAATTCCTGCAACCGCATACACTAACACATACACACACACACCGACTCATGTGCACAATCTCACACATTCACACTCGCATACACGTGCTAGCACACTCTTGCACGGACTCGCACACTCACACTGTCACACACAATCAATATCCAATGCGAGTCAGGCTACACCTCTGGAGAAATCTAGTTGAGTATGTCAGTTCAGTGCAGTTTATTGTCACGTGTACCGAGGTACCGTGAAAAGACTGTTGCGTGCTACCCAGTCAGTGGAAACAAAATACTTCATCACAGTCGAGCCATTTACAGAGTATAGATACAGGATAAGGGGATAACGTTCAGTGCGAGGTAAAGCCTGCAAAATCCGATCGAGGATAGTCCGAGGATCAACAGAGGTAGATAGTAGTTCAGCACTGCTTTCTGGTTGTGGTGGGATGATTCCGTTGCCTGATAACAGCTGGGAAGACGCTGTCCCTGAAACTGGAGGTGTGCATTTTCACACTTCTGTGCATTTTACCTGATGGGACAGAGGAGAAGCATGATTGGCAATGGTGCGACTCGTCCTTGATTATGCTGCTGGCCTTGCCGAGGAAGCGTGGTTTATAAATTGAGTCAATATATGGGAGGTTGCTTTGTGCGATGGTCTGGACAATTCGCAGCAATTTCTGGCGTTCTTGTATGGAGCTGTTCCCAAACCAAGCTGTGATGCATCTTGATAAAATACTTTCTATGGTGCATCTGTCGAAGTTGGTGAGAGTTGTAGAGGGCACGCTGAACTGGCTAAGCCTGCCAAGGACATGGGTGGGTGAAGTTCGGTTCGAGACCCTTCTTCAGACTGATTGTGGTGGGAAGCTGGAGAAGGCTGGAACAGCAGGACAAAGCGAGTTGAATGATGAGTGGGTGAATACCGTTTTAATAGTTAGGTGGTTGAGACCAGAGGTTAAAAGATAAAAGTTGCGAGATAAGGATTGAGCAGGTTGGAATTATAAAGAGAGAGGAGGGAATATCGGTTGAAGATGGAGGTGGAGGGGATTAACAAGTGCGAGTCCGCGTGAAGGAAGAGATAGAGCGAGGGAAAAGCGTGAAGTTGCACGTTAGTTACCTGGCATTTGCTAATGTTCATACCATTAGGTTGCAAGGTTCCCAAGCGGACTATGAAGCGGCGTTCTTTCTGTTTTAATGTAACCTCTCTGGCGCTGGTGGAGGCCCAGGACAGAAAGGTCAGTGTCCGAGGGGGGAGTTACAATGGCTTGCAACGGGGAGATACGGCAAGCCTTAGCAGAACGAGGGTGAGTGTTCGACAAAACGGTCGCCGAGTCTCCATTTCACCACGCCGATGTAAAGGAGGCCATACCTGGAACACCACATGCAGTAGATGAGATTAGAGGAGGTGCAGGTGAACATCTGTCTCACCTGGAAGGGCTTCTCGAGCGTGAGGGAGGGGGTTTAGGGACATCTGTTACATCCCATGGTGGCTAACCATTTTAACTGCACTTGCCAAGAAAGGCTTTGGAAAGAGAAGTGATGGTAAGTGATGGAGAGGTGGGGAAATGGATAGAGAAATAGGTCGTACAAAGATAAAAGGGAGAGATAGGGGAGAAGACGAATGAAGAGGTGGAGGGAGAGTGAACGATCAAAGGGAGAGTGGGAAAAATGAGGAGAGAGCGGAGTTCAGAGCGAGTGGGTTGGCAAAAGGGGGAGAGGGAAGCATTAGAGAGATACAGGGAGAAGGAGGGAGAGATGCAGTAAGAGTGGGAGGGGAGAGAGGTTGGCAGAGAGCGGTCGGCACAGAGAGGGAGAATAGAGAGTGTAGGGGCGAGAATAACAGTTCAGAGAGAGAATAGCAGTAAAGATGGAGAGAGAGAGAAAGAGAGGAGGGAGAGATGTTGCATCATTCGCCGTGTGTTCTACTTTTAAGACAATTCTGAGATGGCAATGGTTCTGTTCACTGAGTGTCGTGAGTCTTTGGGTCGTTCCTCCTCAGAGGTGATGAAGGTAGAGAATGTTGTTGTCCCAAGGCAAAGCCAGATCCATTCCAGGCAAGCAAGGACTAAATGCTTACTAGGGGTCGCCGGGAGTGTGGGGTTGAGGTTACAATCAGTTAAGCCGCGATCACATTGAGTGTTAAAACAGAGTGGACGGGCCATTTTAGTCTGATGTGATCTGTTGAACTAATTCATCACGCTGACAAAGGCTGTCTAGTCCACCTTTAAACTGGGCACCAGAAGCATTGAGATGGTCCCTTAAATTTGGGATTGCCTTGCTGAGTGAAGGAAATCAGATAAACAACACGAGGTGGAGAGTTGGACCAGATGGAGTTTGAACCAATATCCCCTTTGCTGGAAAAATGCCGCTCCCAATTTCCATCCCCCAGTATCGCCACAATTCCCAGTCTTTGGAGTTTCTCAATCAATTCCCTGAATAAATCACGACCTGTCTCAGCAGGGATTTCACTTGGCTGATGTCATCTGTTTGCGAATCATTTCAAAAGCTCTATTTTTAATTCTGTTGAAACTTCACTGTCCCGGTGGAGACGGAAAATGGTATAAAATCTCCGGGAATGTTCTGCCCCGGCATTTCATTCCGAGAGATTACCGGCAGTTCACGGGGACACGTCGCTGGGCAGAGAACATGTGGGAAAAGCTTCGGGAATATTACGCCGTGCAGAAAATCTTGTACGTGATCATTGCTGCCGTTGGAGTCCCTGGTAAGTGAGCAGAACGATTCAAGTTTTATAACTCCGTCTGTTAACCGGTGTTGACATGATTCTGATCGTGTTACAATATTCCCAACTGATGATTGTTGTACAAGAATATGTGAAGTATATCAATCCTCTAAATGAAATATCTGAATTAACGCTGTGATTTTTCTCATTTTCAGACAGCCTAAACTAACCCTCTCTTTCTCCCACTGCCGGGACCCACTAGAATGTTGTTCTTGCCTTCAGTGGGACCTTGCCCAGAGTTGTCCCAGTGCTCGGGACAGGCAGCTCTCCGGGACGGTGTGACTGGGAGGGGGTTTACATTGTGAAGTTCACTGTGTCTGAGTTATTGATCAGAGTGAACACCCGCTCCTGTGGACACGTCTCGCTGTGGAGTCTGTCACAGTCGGATTCCACCGCCTGTTGGTCAATAATTGGATCGATCTCCTGAACCGGTGGCCGCGGATCTACCGGCGTGTGTTGTTACCGAACTGAGGAATGAATCCATTAACGGAGCCACTCTGCTGCCGGATCCTAAGTTGTCCCTGCCTTCCCTCTGGAACCCTCCTCGTCCCCATCAGATGCCGAGTTCCCAGAGCCCTGGTTAAACGCGGCCGGTCATGGTTAAGTCTGTGAAACCGGCCGCATCAGAGACTGTGAGCGGGGTTAACTGTAGACAGGACCATTCCGCCTATTGTAGCGGGCGGCTGCTCGTTCCCTCCCCGCCCTTTACCCCGCCCGTCGCCTTATCTCCTCTCCCCTGAAGCAGGCAGGTCGGGCACAGTCGGAGCCGGGTCTGACATTGTTAAACCTGCAGCCGCGCACCGACTCCAACACTCCTGATCTCCAGCTGAAAGTGGAGCCGGTGTTCAGCCCCGGAGACCATGTTCAGTAATGCCCAGTGTCCGCTCCCCTTCTCTTTCCGCAGTGAATTTAGTGGCGATTGTGATCCTGTCCCGGGGAAAGTGCGGCCTCTCCACCTGCACCACTCGCTACCTGGTGGCCATGGCAGCGGCCGATCTACTCGCCCTGATCACCGCGGTCATTTTGTATCGGATCCGATACTATTACTTTTATTGGAGTTTCCTGTCCATCACCCCTGTGTGCAGTGTTAACGAAGTACTGAAGTATTCAGCTACAGACTGTTCTGTCTGATTCACCGTCACTTTCACCTTTGATCGCTTTGTCGCCATTTGTTGCCAGAAGCTGAAAACTAAATATTGCACCGGGAAAACTGCGGCTGCGGTTCTCGCAACAGCCGGCGTTCTGCTGTGTCTGAAAAACGTTCCCCGCTACTTCACACGGGAACCCCTGAGAATCATCGACAATGTCCCGTGGTTCTGTGGCTCTGTGGGCAGTTATTACACTGACCCCGGGTGGGTGGCATTTGACTGGATCGACACGGTTTTAACTCCGCTCCTCCCTTTCGCTGTGATCCTGCTGCTCAACGCTCTGACAGTCCGGCACATTTTAGTGGCCAGTCGGGTCCGTCAGGGGCTGAGGGGTGAGAGCAAGGGGGAGAAGCGCAGTGACCCGGAGATGGAGAGCAGGAGGAGGTCTGTGGTTTTACTCTTCACCATCTCCGGCAGCTTCATCCTCCTGTGGATGACGCTGGTTGTAGAATTCGTCTATTATCAGATCACAGGGACTGGGAATGATAAGAATGATTCCCAATATATCTTTAACATGGTCGGGTATTTGCTGAAGAATCTCAGCTGCTGCACCAACACATTTATTTACGCGGCGACCCAGTCCAAGTTCAGGGAGCAGGTGAAGAGCGCGGTGAAATATCCGCTCATCTCAGCGCTGCGGCTCATTAATAAACCCGCGCCCTGAGCGCATCCCAGAGGGCGGCCGCAGTCTCTCCGCTCCGGGCTCCGGCTCCTCACATTCACCGCCGCATCTTCCAGCTGTCAGTCCCGGGCGGATGATCCCATCGCCGGCCCCGCTTCGGGACCCCCAGCCCCTCACATTCACCCAATCGCCCCCTTGCTCAAAGATGCAGATTAAGCAGAAAAAATAACACCATTGCCTGTCAGATATATCGATCATTTTTAATGACAGTCCCTGATCATTGAA
>NW_027602905.1:0-25199 GCF_053455715.1 Rhinoraja longicauda
TATGGAGAGAAGGCAGGTAGAGGTTACTGAGCTGGATGATCAGCCATAATCATATTGAATGGCGGTGCAGGCTCGAAGGGCCGAATGGACTACTCCTGTACCTATTTTCTATGTTTCCCATTTTCTGTCTCCCTCCTTTCTTAAAAAGTGGAATAACATTAGCTACCGTCCAATCCACGGGAAGTGCTCCTGAATCTATAGAACATTGGAAAATGATCACCAATTCGTCCACAATTTCTAGAGCCACTTCCTTAAGTACCCTGTGATGTAGACCATCAGGCCCTGGGGATTTATCAGCCTTCAATCCCGTCAGTCTACCCAACACCATTTCCTGCCTAATGTGAATTTCCTTCAGTTCGTCCGTCACCCTAAGACCTCCGTCCACTAGTACATCTGGGAGATTGATTGTGTCTTCCTTATTAAGACAGATCCAATGTAGCTGGTCAGCTCGTCTGCCATTTCCTTGCTTCCTTAATAAATTCGCCTGCTTCTGTCTTCAAGGGACCCACATTTATCTTACCATTTTTTAAACTCTTGACATACCCAAATAAGCTTTTACTATACACATTTATGTTCTTGGATATTAGGTTACCGCTAAACTGTAGCCTTGAAATCAGAGGAATTAAACATCAGCAGGTGTCCACATTGCTCAAAGATGCAAAAAACATAACATAATTGCCTGTCATATACATTGGTCATTTTTATAATAGTCCTTGATCATTGAAGTGTTTATTTCAGTGTCTACGAGTGCCAGGTTTGCACTGCACGACGGGAGATTTTCTCGCTTGAACTACTTGATAAATAAGCACACAAATAAAGTCTGCGTGTGTGGCAGCTTTCTCTGTGCCGCTGTGTAGACAGCCCAGACGGATGAGTTGGTCATTTACTCTCAGACCGACCTTGTTGTCTGGCCTGTGGGTTTGAATTCACATCTACCTGTCGACTGGTCTGAAGTAGTTCACTACAAAATAAACTGCAGGTTGAACAGACCCACAGGTAGTGTTCACCGCCTGGAATTAATATTCCCACTGGGCGAAGGGAAGAGCACAGTTACTCAACTCCCCCTTTCTCAGATCTGAAGATACATTTTAATTTTCAGCATTGTGTATTATTCTTTCAAATGTATACCGGAGAGTGTTCATTACCATTTCTAACCTGTGTTAATTAAGAAGAAAATAACAAGTTAATGCATCTTCAGCTGCCGTGTTTACCAGCGTGGATCGAGCAGCAAAATGGAGTTAGTTCTCATTAAAGTTTAGATTAATTATGGATATTGAACTTGAGTTGACCCTTTAGAATCGAACATTTGAATTAAAAAGAAGGGATTCTTTGAGAGGATCTGGGAAAAATGGATCGTTTATTTGAGCCATGACACCAACTAGATAAATGCCGAGCTAGATATTGGAAGATTGTGTTATATAGAACTAGATGGTATGTTTGTGCGAATATTGAAATACCTCTAGATAACAATCGTTACTTTTTAATATTTTATTTAGTAAGTGCACCACACTGTCTTATGCATATGCATTTATTTATTTATCTATCACCTTTATTTATTTATTCATTTTTGATATTTTTCTTATTTTATTTAATTTATGTCGATGATGTACTGTTTTGTATATATCTCTGTGAAAAATCAATAAAATCTGATTGAAAAAAAGAAAGGATCCTTTATTTTACATCTTATCAAATGTAAAACATCGGGGTCAGATTTAATGTGATCATGTCACTGCTTATCCACACCCATCACTGACCACACTGATAATGTCACTGCTTATCCACACCCATCACTGACCACACTGATAATGTCACTGCTTATCCACACCCATCACTGACCACACTGATAATGTCACTGCTTATCCAGACCCATCACTGACCACACTGATAATGTCACTGCTTATCCAGACCCATCACTGACCACACTGATAATGTCACTGCTTATCCAGAGAGAGAGAGAGAGAGAGTGAGGATTGTGGAGAGGAAGAGGGAAGGAGTGTGGAGAGTAAGGGAGGTGAGTGGGGAGAGAGGAAGGTGTGTGGGGAGAGAAAGGGGAGGAGTGGAGTGAAAGGAGGAGGAGTGTGGGAATGGAGGATGGGAAGAGAGGGGATGTGGGGAGAGGAATTGAATAGTGTGGGAAGAGAGAGAAGGTAGGATGAATGTGGAGAGCGAGGGGGAGTGTGGTGGGAGAGAGGGGGAGTGTGGGTTAAATGACGGGGAGGAGTGTGGGGAAAGAGGTTGTTTTAGGGGACAGGGGAGGGAGGAGTGTGAGAGAGAGGGAGGAAGGATGGTATGGAAAGAGTGGACGGATGGGGACAGAGAGGAGGGGAGAGAGAGGGATAGGAGTGACGGGAGGGTGGTGGAGTATTGGGAGAGATAGAGGGGGTGTGGGGAGAGAGGGGGAGGAGTGTGGGCAGAGAGGGGGTTGTGCGTGGGGAGAGAGATGGGGAGGAATGTGGGGAGAGAGAGAGGGGGAGGAGTGTGGGGAGACAGAGGGGGAGGAGTAGTGAGTGTGTGGGGAGAAAGACGGAGTGTGGGGATGGAGAGTGAGAGGAGAGTGGGGAGAGAGGAAGTGCGGAGAGAGAGGGGGAGCAGTGCGGGGAGAGAGATTAGAGGAGTGTGGCAGGGCAGAGAGGAGTGTGGGGAGATAGTGGGGAGGAGTGTGGAGAGAAGGGAGGAGGTGGGAAGTCAGAGGGTCGGAAAATTGGTGAGCAAGAGGGGGATTAGTATGTGGGGAGAGTGAATGGCGGAGGGGGAGGGAGAGAGGCAGAGAGAGTGAGGAGTGTTGGGGGAGACGCATTATGTGTTACTCTATCACTTGTATGCCGGAGAAAGTTATTTACTCATTTTAACCACTGCCTATTAAAATGAAAATAACAAATAAATATGTCTGCACCTGCCAACGTGGATAGAACAGGAAGATGCAGTGAGAGCTCATTGGAGATTAGATTAATTACTGATAATGTCACTGCTTATCCAGACCTATCACTGACCACACTGATAATGTCACTGCTTATCCAGACCCATCACTGACCACACTGATAATGTCACTGCTTATCCAGACCCATCACTGACCACACTGATAATGTCACTGCTTATCCAGACACATCACTGACCACACTGATAATGTCACTGCTAATCCAGACCCATCACTGACCACACTGACGTCACACACAGGTATGTTCTTTGTATCATCCATTCCAAGGACATCTCACATACTGTAACAACCAGCTACCCAGTTCCATCGCATGCTGCTCAAATATATTTTCACCACCTTTGACAACATTTGCCCCGTCCTGATTGGTACGGACACCTCTGAACTCACTGATGGTTTCACTTCCCATCTGCGTCTGATTCTGAACACACTTACACTACGAATGATCACCCAAATACAGAAAAATCAAGACTTAACTGCTCTTGCAAGTTCCAGTGCTCTCCTCAGTTGTACTTAAAATATCTGCAAGGCCTTTTTGTGTAGTTCTGGTCACCATATTATAGATATGATGTCCTGTTGCCAGAGACAGCGCGGAACAGATTCACCAGGATGTTATCTGGAATGGACAGCGTTAGTTTGAAGACATAATCAATTGGCTGGGCTTGGTCTTCTTGGAGCGCAGGAGGATGAGGGGTAATCTCATAGACGTGTTTTAGATCATGAAAGGAATAGATCGGGTAGATGCTCAGCTTCTCCTGCCCTGAGTAGGAGAATCGAGGTCCAGAGGACATACGTTTAAGTTGAATGGAAAATGATCGAATAGGAATCTGAGGGGTAACCTTTTCACACAATGGGTGGTGGATGTATGGAACAAACTGCCTGAGGAGGTATTTGAGGCAGGGGCTATCCCAATATTTGTGAAACAGTTAGACAGGTTGGGTACATGAATAGGACAGGTTTGGTGGGATATGGACCAAATGCAGACAGGTGGAACTAATGTAGATGGGGCCTGTTTGCTGGTGTGGGCAAGTTGGGCCAAAGTGCCTGATTCCACACCATATCACTCTATGACTCTATGAGTACAGGGCTGAACTACCTCCTCTGGCAGTTCGTTCCACACCCCCCCAACCTTTGTGTGAAAAATACTCCTCAGGTTCCGATTAAACCCCCCCCACCTCATCTTAAACCTAGCCCCCTGGTTCTTGATTCCCCTTCTCTGTGCATCTACCAGATCTATTCCTCTCATTATATTGTCCAGCTGTAGAAGATCATCCCTCATCCTCCTGCAGCAAGGGATATAGTACTAGCCTATATGCACCAAGGGATATAGTACTAGCCTATATGCACCAAGGGATATAGTACTAGCCTATATGAACCAAGCGATATAGTACTAGCCTATATGCACCAAGGGATATAGTACTAGCCTATATGCACCAAGGGATATAGTACTAGCCTATATGCACCAAGGGATATAGTACTAGCCTATATGCACCAAGGGATATAGTACTAGCCTATATGCACCAAGGAATATAGTACTAGCATATATGCACCAAGGGATATAGTACCAGCCTGCTGAACCTGTCCCTCCAGATCAGGCCCACTGTTCCTGGTAACATCCTCGTAAATCTCCTCTATCACCTTTCCAGATTGACACCATCTTTCCTGTATCATGGTGCCCACAACAGAACACAATATTCCAAATGCGGCCTCACCAACGTCTTACACAACGGCAACATAACCTCCGTATATCTATACACAATGCTATGACCGAAGACGGCCAATGTTATAAAAGTCTTTTTTTTAAAAAAATTTTTACTTTCTTTTTTATTTTTATTATTATTTTTTTTTACATACATACAAACACAAACTAAACAAACATAGGAGATGCATATTGAATGTAAATACCCTTACTTTAAGTTCCCAAAATCGGAAGAGACTAGAGTCCCGGCATTGCCTGTATTAATAATGACCATCTTTTATCAAACATGTCTGTTGTCAACTGTAACCTTGCTGTGATTTTTTCCATTATATACACATTTTTTACCCTATCTCTCCATTGCATTATGCTTGGAGGCTGTGGTTTCAACCAAGAAGTTGTTATCGTCTTCTTTGCTATCAGCAGCAGGATTGTCAGTAAATGTTTCGAACTCTTATCTGTCATACTGTCAGGAATTATACCCAAAATGTAAAGTGCTGGTTCCAGAGGGAAGTTAATGCCCATAATCTGTTTAATTTCCTTTTGAATATTCTTCCAGAAATCCTGTATTTTTGGGCAATCCCAGAATATATGAGTGGACTCCCCAACTTCTCCACACTCCCTCCAACATAAATCAGTTGTATTACTATATTTCGATGTAATGAATGGAGTATAAAAGTAACGCATTTTAACTTTCCAGTCAAATTCCCTCCATGTTGGGCTCTTAGTTAGTTTATGTCCCTCTTTAAATGATTCCTCCCACCCTTCTTCTGATATTATGATATTCGCTTCCAGTTCCCATTTTTCTTTGATATGTAAGTTGTTCTCATTGGATTCATGTTGTACTGCTTCATAAATTTTTGATATAATCCCTTTTTTTGACTTGTCTTCCGAGAACCCCCACAACACTTCCTCTAATTTAGATGGAGTCTTGCAGATGTTCTCCCATTCCTGATGTTTCTGTAGGTAATCTCTTAGCTGTAAGAATTTGTAAAAGTCATGAGCAGGTAAATTGAATTCTTTTTGAAGTTGTGTGAATATTTTCATTGTTTGTCCCTGAAACATTTGATCTATGTATATTAGCCCTTTGTCAGCCCATCTGTCAAATCCTGAGTCCATGGTAGATGGTACAAAGTCTGGGTTTTTTGCTATTCTAGTAGCCCTGCTTACAGAATTTGACAGCTTCAGCTTCTTTCTTACTGCTGACCAGATTTTCATTGTTACCCTAATCCACTCGTTGCCCATCCTGAGCCTCTTCCGGGCCTTCTCGTTTAAAAATGGGAGTGATTCTAAAGGCAAATTTTTACAAGCGTTTTGCTCCATCTCCACCCACATTGAATCTTTCTCTTTAGTGGTCCACATGATTAAGGCTCTGAGTTGCGTTGCCCAATAATAATTTCTTAAATTAGGCAAGTTCAACCCTCCCTTTTCTTTTTTGCTAAGAAGCGTCTTGTATTTAATTCTTGCTTTTTTACTTTGCCATAAGAATTTCGATATAATTTTATCCAGTTTTTTTAGAAAAGCTCCCGAGATCATAATAGGCAACGATTGGAACAAAAACAACAGTCTTGGCAATATATTCATTCTGACTGTTTCTACTCTTCCCACCAGAGTCAACGGTAAAATCTCCCATCCAGCCAAATCATCCTTTATCTCAGATATCAGTTTCCCATAATCAGCTTCAAATAGCTGTGCTGTATTCGAAGTGATAATTATACCAAGGTATCTAAACCCTTTTTTGGTCCATTTAAAATGGACTTTTTCTTTAAGTTCCACTGGACAATCTCCTGAGAGCATCATTGCTATTGATTTGGCTTCATTTGTCTTTTTGACCACACTATCAACCCGTGACGCTACATTCAATACACGATGTACCTGTCGTCCTAGATCGCTCTGCTCTACAGTTCATTCACCTTTCTGCCTCGGTTCCAGGTCAGCGGTACTGACACTTCTGAACTCACTGATGGTTTCACTTCCCATGTGCGTCTGATTTTGAATACATTTGCACTACAGGTGAACATCCAAATAAAGAATAATCAAGACTTAACTGCTCCTCCAAGTGCAGCGCTCTCCTCAGTCGTACTTCGAATATCTGCGAGGCCCTTTTGTGTAGTTCTGGTCACCATATTACACAAATGATGTCCTATTGCCAGAGGCGGTGCGGAACAGATTCACCAGGATGTTATCTGGAATGGACAGCGTTAGTTTGAGGACAGATTTGATCAGGTGGGATTGATCTCATTGGAGCAATAATGCAGAGGGACGACCTTACTGAGGCATGTAAAATTATGTCAACTACAGCAGGGTTGAGTAGATGGTCACAGTTATTTCCCAGGCTGGGAGAATCTAAACCTAGAGAACGTACGTTTAATTGAAAGGGGAGAGATTTAAGGGAATTCTGACTTCAACGATGGAACAATATTTTCTTTTGAGGCGGTGGGGACAGATACCATCACAGCAAATAAACAGCATTTGGACAGCCATTTGTTTCGGATGGAAATGGACGGATATGGGACAAATACAGGTGAATGAGATTACCGTAGATAGGCATCTCGGTCTCCAGTCGGGCCGAAGGACCTGTTTCTCTGCTGTTCCCATGACTGGAATCAGAGGTTCTGTTATCTCTAATGTGCTCTGTCATCGGTCTCCCCAGTTGTAGCCACATAGCAGACACATCACTGACTGTACAACAGTGGCGATACTGTATTGGGTGGTGGTGTCACCAACAACGGAGGCACATTGTTCATCACCCTCACAAGTGTCCAACAGGTGTTTCACTCTCCTCAAACTAAACTCTAGCCTGGACATCCGAGGAATTAAACGTAAATAGGTGTCGAAAGTTCTCACACCTGCAGTTTAAACAACAAAATGATATAACTGCCTGTCATATACGTTGGTCATTTTAATATGTCTCTGATCATTGAAGTGTTTCTTTCAGTTTCTCTGTGTGTCAGTTATACACAGCAGGAAGCGAGAAACGCTCTCTTGAATTAGTTCATATATAGGCACAGAAATACAGACTGAGTGCGTGTGAGAGCTCTCTTAAATTCACTGGAATTTAGGATGAGAGGGGATCTTGTCGAAACATGTAGAATTCTGAAGAAGGGTCTCCACCCATTCCTTCTCCCAAGAGATGCTGCCTGTCCCGCTGAGTTACTCCAGCTTTTTGTGTCTATCTTCTATTTAAACCAGCATCTGCAGTTCCTTCTTACACATATACATATCTTAAGGGATTGGACAGGCTAGATACAGGAAAAATATTGCCGATGCTGTGGGAGTCCAGAAAAGGGATCACAGTTTACGAATAAGGGGTAGCTCAATTATTACTGAGATGAGGAAAAACTGATCTGTCGTCGGCCTCGCCAGTTGAGATGAATTGTGAATCTGTGGAAATCTCTGCCACAGAAGGCAGTGGAGGTCAATTCACAGGAGGTTTTCATGGGAGAGTCAGATATAGCTCTTAGGGCTAACGGAATAAAGTTGCACGGGGAGAAATCAGGAACGGGGTACTGATTTAGGATGGTCGGCCATGATCATGTTGAATGGCGGTGCGGGCTCAAAAGGACAAATGGCCTACTCCTGCAAGTATTTCCTTTGTTTCTATGTTTCTAAACCACTGTGGACAGCATAGACGGGTGAGTTGGTCATTAACGCTCAGAACGACTTTGCTGTCATGTCTGTGGGTTTGAATTAGCATCAACCTGTCAACTGGTCTGAAGTAGTTCAATAAAAAAATAAACTGCAGATTGAACAGAACCTCGCCTTGTGTTCACCGGCTGGAACTAATAGTCCCCACTGGATGAATGGCATAGCACAATTACTCACCATCGCTGACCACACTGATCAGGTCACTGCTTATCCTGACCCATCACTGACCACGCTAATAATGACACTGCTTATCCAGACCCATCACTGACCACGTTGACAATGTCACTGCTTACCCAGGCCCATCACTGGCCACACTGATAATGTCACTGCTTATCCAGACACATCACTGACGAAATCTCGTCCAAAAAAAATGTTTTTTGGATGACAAATAAAGATATCCTTAATCCTGAATCCTGAATTAACGTCACGCACAGGTATGTTCTTTGTATCATCCAATCCAAGAACATCTCACATACTGTAACAACCAGCTACCCAGTTCCATCGCACGCTGCTCAGATATATTTTCACCATTGACACCTTTGACAGCATTTGCCTCGTGCTGATTGGCACGGACACCTCTGAACTCGCTGATGGTTTCACTTCCCATCTGCGTCTGATTCTGAACACACTTGCACTACAAATGAACACCAAAATACAGAAAAATCAAGACTTAACTGTTCCTCCAAGTGCAGCGCTCTCCTCAGTCGTACTTCAAATATCTGCGAGGCCATTTTGTGTAGTTCTGGTCACCATGTTATAGAAACAATGTCGTGTTGCCAGAGACAGTGTGGAACAGATTCACCAGAATGTTATCTGGAATGGACAGCGTTAGTTTGAAGACAGAATCAATTGGGTGGGATTGGTCTCCTTGGAGCGCAGGAGGATGAGGGGTGAACTTATAGACATGCTTTAGATCATGAAAGGAATAGATCGGGTAGATGCTCAGCTTCTCCTGCCCTGATTAGGAGAATCGAGGTCTAGAGGACATACGTTTAAGGTGAAGGGGAAATGATTGAATAGGAATCTGAGGGGTAACATTTTCACACAGTGGGTGTTGAATGAATGGAGCAAACTGCCAGAGGAGGTATTTGAGGCAGGGACTATCCCAACATTCATGAAACAGTTAGACAGGTGCATGAATAGGACAGGTTTGGTGGGAAATGGACCAAATGCAGACAGGTGGGACTAGTGTAGATGTGGCATTTTGGCTGGAGTGGGCAAGTTGGGCCGAAGGGCCTGTTTCCACACCATATCACTCTATGACTCTATGGGTACAGGTTTGAACTACCTCCTCTGGCAGCTCGTTCCACACACCCACCATGCTTTATGTGAAAAATTACCCTTCAGATTCCACAGATTCACAATTCATCTCAACTGGGGAGGCCGACGACAGTTCAGTTTTTCCTCATCTCAGTAATAATTGAGCTACCCCTTATTCGTAAACTGTGATCCCTGTTCTGGACTCCCACAGCATCGGGAACATTTTTCCTCTATCTAGCCTGTCCAACCCTTAAGAATTGTATATGTGTAAGAAGGAACTGCAGATGCTGGTTTAAACAGAACATAGACACAAAAAGCTGGAGTAACTCAGCGGGACAGGCAGCATCTCTTGGCAGAAGGAATGGGTGGAGACCCTTCTTCAGAATTCTATATGTTTCGTCAAGATCACCTCTCATCCTAAATTCCAGTTAATTCAAGAGAGCTCTCACACACACTCAGTCTGTATTTCTGTGCCTATTTATTAATTAATACGAGAGCGTTTCTCCCTTCCTGCTGTATATATTTGGCACACATAGAAACTGAAAGAAACACTTCAATGATCTGAGACATATTAAAACGACCAACGTATATGATAGGCAGTTATATCGTGTTGTTGTTTAAACTGCAGGTTTGAGAAAATTCGACACCTGTTGGCGTGTAATTCCTCGGATTTCTAGGCTAGAGTTTAGTTTGAGGAGAGTGAAACACCTGTTGGACACTTGTGAGGGAGATGAACAATGTGCCTCCGTTGTTGGTGACACCACCACCCAATACAGTATCGCCACTGTTGTGCAGTCAGTGATGTGTCTGCTTTGTGGCTACAACTGGGGAGGCCGATGACAGAGCACATTAGTGATTACAGAACCGCTGATTCCAGTCATGGGAACTGCAGGGAAACAGGCCCTTCGGCCCGACTCGTCCATTCGGACCGAGATGCATATCTACGGTAATCTCATTCACCTGTATTTGTCCCATATCCCTCCATTCCTATCCGAAACAACGGCTGTCTAAATGCTGTTTATTTGCTGTGATGGTATCTGTCCCCACCGCCTCAAATGAAAAGATTGTTGCATATTTGAAGTCAGAATTCCCTTAAACCTCTCCCCTTTCGAATAAACGTAAGTTCTCTGGGTTTAGAATCTCACAGCCTGGGAAATAACTGTGACCATCTACTCAACCCTGCTATAGTTGACATAATTTTACAAACCTCAGTAAGGTCATCCCTCTGCATTCTTGCTCCAATGAGATAAATCCCACCCGATCAAATCTGTCGTCAAACTAACGCTGTCCATTCCAAATAACATCCTGATGAATCTGTTCCGCACTGCCTCTGGCAACGGGACATCATTTGTATAATATGGTGACCAGAACTACACAAAAGGGCCTCGCAGATATTTGAAGTACGACGTAGGAGAGCGCTGCACTTGGAGGAGCAGTTAAGTCTTGGTTATTCTTTGTTTGGATGTTCAGCTGTCGTGCAAGTGTGTTCACAATCAGACGCACATGGGAAGTGAAACCACCAGTGAGTTCTGAAGTGTCGGTACCGATGAACTGCAACCGAGGCCTATATCTCTTGATGCAGGAGGATGAGGGATGATCTTCTACAGATCAACAAAATAATGAGAGGAATAGATCTGGCAGACGCACAGAGAAGGGGATGCAGGAACCATGGGGAGCAGGTTTAAGATGAGGGGGTGACATTTAATCTGAACCTGAAGGGTATTTTTCACACAAAGGGTGGTGGGTGTGTGGAACGAGGTGCCAGAGGAGGTAGTTCAGCCCTGTACTCATAGTCATAGAGTGATATGGTGTGGAATCAGGCCCTTCAGCCCAACTTGCCCACACCAGCCATCAGGCCCCATCTACATTAGTTCCACCTGTCTGCATTTGGTCCATATCCCACCAAACCTGTCCTATTCATGTACCCAACCTGTCTAACTATTTCATAAATGTTGGGATAGTCCCTGCCTCAAATTCCTCATCTTGCAGTTTCTTCCATACATCCACCACCCATTGTGTGAAAACGTTACCCCTCAGATTCCTATTCAATGATTTTCCCTTCAACTTAAACGTATGTCCTCTGGACCTCGATTCGCCTATTCAGGGCAGGAGAATCCGAGCATCCACTACATCTATTCCTTTCATGATCTAAAACATGTCTATAAGATCACCCCTCGTCCTCCTGCGCTCCAAGGAGAACAATCCCACCCAATTGATTTTGTCTTCAAACTAACGCTGTCCATTCCAGATAACATCCTGGTGAATCTGTTCCGCACTGTCTCTGGCAACAGGACATCATATCTGTAATATGGTGACCAGAACTACACAAAAGGGCCTCGCAGATATTTGAAGTGCAACTGAGGAAAGCGCTGGAACTTGGAGGAACAGTTAAGTCTTGATTTTTCTGTTTATGGGTATTCATTTGTAGCGCAAATGCGTTCAGAATCATAAGCAGATGGGACGTGAAACCATCAGTGAGTTCAGAGGTGTCCGTACCAATCAGCACGAGGCAAATGTTGTCAATGTTGTCACTGGTGAAAATATATCTGAGCAGCGTGCGATGGAACTGGGTAGCTGGTTGTTACAGTATGTGAGATGTCCTTGGAATGGATGATACAAAGAACATACCTGTGTTACGTTAATGTGGTCAGTGATGGGTGTGGATAAGCAGTGACATTATCTGTGTGGTCAGTGATGGGTCTGGATAAGCAGTGACATTATCAGTGTGGTTAGTGATGGGTCTGGATAAGCCGTGACATTATCTGTGTGGTTAGTGATGGGTCTGGATAAGCCGTGACATTATCAGTGTGGTTAGTGACGGGTCTGGATAAGCAGTGACATTATCAGTGTGGTCAGTGATGGGTCTGGATAAGCAGTGACACTATCAGTAATTAATCTAATCTCTAATGAGCTCTCACTGCATCTTGCTGTTCTATCCACGTTGGCCGGTGCAGACGTTTTTATTTGTTATTTTCATTTTAATAGGCAGTGGTTAAAATGAATAAATATCTTTCTCCTGCATACATGTGAGTAACACATAATGCGTCTCCCCAACACTCCTCACTCTCTCTGCCTCTCTCCCTCCCCCTCCGTCCATTCTCTCTCTCCCATACCGATCCCCCGTCTCTCTCCCCAATTTTCTGACCGTCTGACTTCCCATCTCCTCCCCTCTCTCCACACTCCTCCCCACTCTCTCCCGACACTCCCCTCTGTCCTGCCACCTCCAATCTCTCTCCCCACACACCTCCCCATCTCTCTCCACACCCCCTCTCTCCCCACTCTCCTCTCATTCTCCACCCCACACTCTGTCTTTCTCCCCACACACTCACCACTCCTCTCATTCTGTGTCCCCACACTCCTCCCCCCTCTGTCTCCCCCATTCCCCCTCTCTCTCCCCACATTCCCCCTCATTCCCCACACACCTCCACCTCTATCTCCTCACCTCTCTCCCCCGTTCGTCCATTCTCTGCCCCATCTCTCTCTCCCCACATACCTCCCCTCTCTCGCCTCACTCCTTCCTCTATCCCTCCCCTCCCATTTCTCTGCCACATTCCTCCACTCACTCCCCACTCCTCCACTCCCTCCCATCACTCCTCTTGTACCTCTTTCCCCTGTACCCCTCGCTCTCGCTGCATTCCTCCCCTCCCCTCGTTTCACTCTCCCCACTCCTCCCCTCCATCCTCACATTCCTCTAACTCGCTCTCCACACTATCCTTCCTCCCTCTCTTTCACACTCCTCCCACACTGTCTCCCCACTCCTCCCCCTCTCCCCACACTCCTCCCGTTCTCTTGCTACATTTTCCTATCTCCCCCACCCACCTCCTCTCCCTCTCCCACACTCCCCCTGCATCCTTTCTCTCTCCACACAATCCCTCCTCCCGTTCTCTCACACTCCTCTCCCTCCATATCCCCACTCCTCCCCTCCCTCTCCCCACAGTCCTCCCCTCTCAATTCCCACATTCCTCCTTTCTCTCCACAATCCCCCTCCTCCCCAACACTCCTTCTTCTCTCTCACCCCACACACCTTCCTCTCTCCCACACCCACCTCCTCTCCCTCTTCCCCACTCCACCCCCTCCATCCCCACATTCCTCCCACTCTCCCTCCACACAAACCTTCCTCCCTCTCTCTCACACTCCTCCCTCCCCTGTCCCCTAAAACCACCTTTCTCCCCACACTCCTCCCCATCATTCTCCCCACACTCCCCGTCTCTCTCCACACTCCCCGCTCGCTCACCACGGTCATCCTGCCTCCTCTCTCTCCCCACTACCTCTCTCTCCCCACACTATTAAATTCCTCTCCCCACACTCCCTTTCTTCCCACCCTCCATCCCCACAATCCTCCTCCTTTCTCTCCACTCCTCCCCTTTCTCTCCCCACACAGCTCCCTTTCTCCCCACACTCATCTCCTCTTCCTCCCCACACTCTTCACTCTCTTTCTCTCTGGATAAGTAGTGACATTATCAGTGTGGTCAGCGATGGGTCTGGACAAGCAGTGACATTATCAGTGTGGTCAGTGATGGGTCTGGATAAGCAGTGACATTATCAGTGTGGTCAGTGATGGGTCTGGATAAGCAGTGACATTATCAGTTTGGTCAGTGATGGGTCTGGATAAGCAGTAACATTATCAGTGTGGTCAGTGATGGGTCTGGATAAGCAGTGGCATTATCATTGTTGTCAATGAATGGTCTGGATAAGCAGTGACATTATCAGTGTGGTCAGTGATGGGTCTGGATAACCAGTGACATGATCTCATTAAATCTGACCCCGATGTTTTACATTTGATATGATGTAAGATAAAGCATCCTTTCTTTTTTTTCTCTTCAGTTTTTATTGATTTTTCACAGAGATATATACAAAACAGTACAACATCATGAACATAAATAAAATAAAATAAGAAAAACAACAAAAATAAATGAATAAATAAACAAAGGAGATAAATAAATAAATACATTTGAATAAGACAGTGTGGTACACTTACCAAATAAAATATGAAAAAGTAACAATGTTAGTTATCTAGAAATATTTCAATATTCGCACAAACATAACATCTAGTTCCATATAACACAATCTTCCAATATCTAGCTCGGCATTTATCTAGTTGGTGTCATGACTCAAATAAACGATCAATTTTTCCCAGATCCTCTCAAAGAATCCCTTCTTTTTAATTCAAATGTTCGACTCTAAAGGGTTAACTCAAGTTCAATATCCATAATTAATCTAAACTTTAATGAGCACGAACTCTATCTTGCTGCTCTATCCACGCTGGTAAACACGGCAGCTGAAGATGCATTAACTTGTTATTTTCATCTTAATTAACACAGGTTAGAAATGCTAATTAACTCTCTCCGGCATACACTTGAAATAATAACACAAAATGCAGAAAATTAAAATGCAGCTTCAGATTTGAGAAAGGGTGAGTTGGGTAAATGTTCTGTGCGTTTCGCCCAATGGGAAATATTAGTTCCAGCCGGTGAACACGAGCTGTGGCTCTGTTCAATCTGCAGTTTATTTTGTAGTGAACTACTTTAGGCCAGTTGACAGGTAGAAGTCAATTCAAACCCACAGACCAGACAGTAAGGTCGGTCTGAGAGTAAATGACCAACTCATCTGTCTGGGCTGTCCACACAGCGGCACAGAGAAAGATGCCACACACGCAGACTTCATTTATGTGCTTATTTATCATGCAATTCAAGAGAGCATATCTCCCATCATGCAGTGTAAACCTGGCACACGTAGAAACTGAAATAAACACTTCAATGATCAGGGACTGTTATCAAAAATGACCAATATATATGACAGGCAAATCCCATGATTTCAAGGTTAGAGTTCTGTGGTAACAGAATATCCAAGGGCCATTTAAAAGCAGTATATTTGTTAGTGCTGTACCTGGCGCAACGTTTGGCCAAAGGCTGCCGTGTTTCATGGGGTGGGATGGTGCATTTTAGTTCATCTGAAGTATTCCCATTTACCGGCATATGAATCATCTCCCTCTAAACCATTCCCTTCATGTACCTGTCCAAATGACTTTGTGTTGATATTACTATGTTACCTATGATACCCTGCCCCTCCATGAGATCACTCCACTGCCTGCTGCGCTTCATGAAATAAAGTCCTCGCAGCCCAGCCTTTCCCTGTATCTCCGACCCTTGTTTTCTGGCAACGTGTTGTAAAATATTTTGAGGACTATTTACAAATTAGTGGCATATTTCCTAAACATGCTAACGAAAAATTATACACGTTACTCCATGTGCGTCCTCACCAACGTCTTGTCGAACTGAATATAATTTTCCAACTTCTAAATTTTATTCACTGATTGATGAAGACAGTGCTTCAAAAAACCTTCTCCACCACCCCACCTCCCTGTTTCGTCCCTTTTCTTTGAACTATGTAACATAGAAACTTGGAAACATAGAAAATAGGTGCAGGGGGAGGCCATTAGACACTTCGAGCGAGCACCGCCATTCATGGTGATCATGGCTGATCATCCACAATCAGTAACCTGTGCCTGCCTTCTCCCCATATCGCTTGATTCCACCATCCCCTAGAGTTCTGTCTAACTCTCTTTCAAATTCATCCAGTGAATTGGCCTCCATTGCCTTTTGTGGCAGAAAATTCCATAAATTCACAAGTCTCTGGGTGAAAAAGTTTCTTCTCACCTCAGTTTTAAATGGCCTCCCCTTTATTCTTAGACTTTGGCTCCTGGTACTAGACTCCCCCAACTTTGGAAATATTTTTCCTACATCTAGCTTGTCCAGTACTTTTATAATTTTATACGTCTCTATAAGATCCCCTCTCATCCTTCTAAACTCCAGTAAATACAAGCCCAGTCTTTCCAATCTTTCCTAATATGACAGTCCCGCCATCCCAGGGATTAACCTCGTGAACATATGGCGCACTGCCTCAACGTCCTTCCTCAAATTATGAGACCAAAAAATACAACTGCAAAAGATCCTCTTTGCACCTTTATTCAAATCCTCTCGTAATGAAGGCCAACATGCCATTATCTTTCTTCCATGCCTGCTGTACCTGCACGCTTACTTTCAGTGACTGGTGTACAAGGACACCCAGGTCGTGTTGTACTTCCCCGTTACCTCATCTGACACCATTGAGATAGTAATCTGTCTCTTTGTTTATGCTGCCAAAGTGGATAACCTCACATTTATCTACATTATATTGCATCTGCCATGCATCTGCCCACTCACTCAACCTGGCGTAGTCACCCTGCAACCTCTTAACATCCTCTTTGCAGTTCACACTGTCACCCAGCATTGTGTCATCTGCAGACTTGCTGGAGTTACTTCTAATGTATGGATCCCTTTGCTCTACAACACTCCCTAGCTAACTACCATTCACGGTAACGATCATGCCCTGATTTTACTTCAAAAATTAAAATCTCACACTTATCTGGAAGAAACACCGTTTGCTATTTCTCAGCCCATTTTCCAATTTGAAAAGTTCCTGCTTTAATTCTCGCTAAACATTTTCAGTCTGTGATACCATCTACTTTAGTGTCAACTGCAAACTTAAAAATTAGTCTTTGTACAATTTCATGCAACTCATTGATATGGATGACAAACAACATTGAGCCCAGCACAGATCTAATCTGTCTTCTAACTATTCATTCCAGATAACATCCTGGTGAACCTGTTCCGCACTGTCTCTGGCAATAGGACATAATTTCCATGATATGGTGACCATAACTACACAAAAGGGCCTCGCAGATATTTGAAGCACAACTGAGGAGGCCGCTGCACGTGGAGGAGCAGTTAAGTCTTGATTTTTCTATAATTTCATGTTCAGCTGCAGTGCAGGTTTGTTCAGAATCAGACGCAGATTGGAAATGAAACCATCTGTGAATTCAGGGGTGTCAGTCCCGATGAGCTGGAACCGAGACAAAAAGATGCATTAACTGTAGAGCAGAGGGATCTAGCACGACAGGTACACAGTGCGTTAAATGTAGCGTCATAGGTAAATAGTTTGGTCGAAAAGGCTTTAGGCACATTGGCCTTCATCAGCGAGAGCTTTGAGTTTTGAAGTTGGGAGGTCATGTTGCAATTGTTTAAGACGTTGGTGAGTCCATATTTAGATTATTGTGTTCAGTGTTGGGCACCGTAGTATCGTGAAAATGGTGTAAATCTGCAAAGGGCGTAGAGCAGATTTACGAGGATGTTGCCAGGACTGGAGGGCCTGGTCTACAGCCACAGATTCAGCAGGCTAGTAATTTATTCTTTGATGCGCAGGATTAACTGGGGTGATCTTTTAGAGGTGAACAAAATAATGAAAGGAATACACCTGGCAGGCGCACAGAGAAGGGGAAGCAAGAACCATGGGACGGAGGTTTAAGATGAGGTGGGAACATTTCATCGGAACCTGAGGGGTAATTTATCACACAAAGTTTGGTGGGTGAATGGAACGAGTTGCCAGAGGAGGTTTTTCAGGCCGGTGCTCATAGAGTCATGCAGTGATACGTTGTGGAAACAGGCCCTTCGGCCCAACTTGCCCACACCGTCCAACATGTCCCTGCTCCCACCTGCCTCCGTTTCATCCATATCCCTCCAAACCCGTCCTATTCGTATACCTGTCTAACAATTTCTTAAATGTTGGGATTGTCCCTGCCTCAACTACCTCTTCTGGCAGCTTGTTCCATGCATCCACCACCCTTTGTGTGAAAGAGTTATCCCACCGATTCCAATGACAGCTTTTTCTATTCATGTTAAAAGTATGTCCTCTGGAGCTCGATTCTCGTACTCAGGGCAAGAGAATCTGTGCATTTATCCGATCAATTCCTCTCATGATCAAATACACCTAAATAAGATCACCCCTCTTCCTATTGTGCTCCAATGGATAGTCCGAGCCTACTCAACCTCTTCCTACAGGTCAGACACTGGCACTATCCTCGTAAAATGTACCTGGAACGTTTCCAGTTTGGCAACGTCTTTCCTATAACACGGTACCCAGAACAGAACATAATACTCCAAATGCAGCCTCACGAAGGTCTTATATTACTGCAACATGACCTCCCAACATCCATACTCCATACTCTGGCTGATAAAGGCCAATGTGCCAAAAGCCTTTTTGTCAACACCAGATCCACCTGTGCTTCCGCCGTCAAGGAACTGTGCACCTGCACTCCTAGATCCCTCTGCCCTACAACACTACCCAGAACCCTACCATTCACTGTGTCGGTCCTGCCCAGGTTAGATTTCTCAAAATGCAATACCTCACTTTGCAATACCATACTTTGATTTGACTATAGGAGTAAAGAGGTCCTTCTGCATTTGTATAGGGCAATGGTGCGACTACATCTGGAATATTGTGTGCAGTTTTGGTCTCCTAATTTGAGGAAGGACATCCCTGCGATTGAGGCAGTGCATCGTTGAATCACGAGGTTAATCCCCGGGATGGCGGGACTGTCAAATGAGGAAAGATTGGAAAGACTGGGCTTGTATTCACTGGAATTCAGATGTATGAGATGGAATCTTATAGAAATGGATAAAATTATAAAAGGACTGGAGAAGCTAGATGCAGGAAAAAAATTCCCGATGTTGGGGAGTCCAGAACAAGGGGGGCACAGTCTAAGATTAAAGGGGAGGCCATTTCAAACTGAGGTGAAAAAAAACTTTTTCACCCAGAGAGTTGTGAATTTGTGGAATTCTCTGCCTACGAAGGCAGTGGAGGCCAACACACTGGATGAATTTACAAGAGAGTTAGCTGGAGTTCTAGGGCCAAGCGGAATCAATGGATATGGGGAGAAGGCAGGCACAGGTTACTGATTGTGGATGCTTTGCCATGATCACAATGCACGGCGGTGCTGGCTAGAAGGGCCAAATGGCTTCCTCCTGCACCTATTTTCTATGTTTCTATGCTTCTCATATTTATCTGCATTAATTCCATCAACCATTCCTCAGTACACGTGACTAATCGATAAAGATCATATTGCACTTCATAACAAACATCTTTACTGACTGCAAAACAACCCACTTTTGTTTCAACTACAAACTTGCTAATCTTGCCGCTGCGTGATCTCATCCAAATCTTTGATATAGATGACAAACAGTAACGGGCCCAGCAGCGAACCCTGACGCATGCCACTAGTCACTGGCGTCCAGTCTGAGAAGCAACCTTCCACTATCACCCTCTGCTTCCTTCCATGAAGCCAATTTGCTATCCATTCAGCTATCTCTCCTTGCGTCTCATGCGATCTAACCTTCAAGAGCAAGCTACCACGAGGAACCTTCTCGAATACAATGCTGAAGTCCATGTATTCAATATCTACAGATCTGCCCTGATCGACCTTTTTTGCTCACTTCTTAGAAAAGCTGACTATAAAAGGTACTATCAGGTACAGAGATACTAAAGCTACTCATTATAAAATGTATTATATTAAGGTGCTAACACAAAAATACTCTCTCAAACTTGAAGGACCATTTAGACAGGCATCGATTAGCCATTGATAGGAATATGTGCCGATCGAAGGCAGGTGGGACTAGTGTCGATGAGACATGTTGGCCAGTGTGGGCAGTCTGGGCCGAAGCCTCTAAGATTCTCTGACTCCATGTCTCTATAACTGGAGGGTGTGTGCACAAATAGGGCAGTAAGACATTCCTCACTTGTCCGTAGATCTCTGTCCTGGGATCGGAGAACAGATTCACTTCGAAACATAGAAACATAGAAAATAGGTGCAGGAGGAGGCCATTAGGCCCTTCGAGCCAGCACCGCCATTCTTTGTTACCATGGCTGATCATCCACTTCAAGCCAAATCATGTTATTCACACTTGTTTTTTAACATTAACAGTCAGAGTTTCTGTTCAATGGTTAGCTGTGGGTCAGTAACCTGCATATTTGTTCAATCATCTACCGTGGCTCAGCACGAGGCCAATGTTGCCAATGATTTCACTGGTGAAAATATATCTGAGCATTGTGCGACGGAACTGGGAACTGGTTGTTATATGAGATGTCCTTGGAATGGATGATTCAAAGAAATTACCTGTGTGTGACGTCAGTGCAGTCAGTGATGGGTCTGGATAAGCAGTGACATTATCAGTGTGGTCAGTGATGGCTATGGATAAACAGTGACATTATCAGTGTGGTCAGTGATGGGTCTGGATAAACAGTGACATTATCAGGGGGGTCAGTGATGGGTCAGGATAAACAGTGACATTATCAGTGTGGTCAGTGATGGCTATGGATAAGCAGTGACATTATCAGTGTGGTCAGTGATGGGTCTGGATAAGCAGTGACATTATCAGTGTGGTCAGTGATGGGTCTGGATAAGCAGTGTCATTATCAGTGTGGTCAGTGATGGGTCTGGATAAGCAGTGACATTATCAGTGTGGTCAGTGATGGGTCTGAATAAGCAGTGACATTATCAGTGTGGTCAGTGGTGGGTCGGGATAAGCAGTGACATTATCACTGATCTTATAATCTTATAGAAACATAAAATTCTTAAGGGATTG
Organism: Rhinoraja longicauda; assembly: GCF_053455715.1. Lineage (NCBI taxonomy): Eukaryota > Metazoa > Chordata > Chondrichthyes > Rajiformes > Arhynchobatidae > Rhinoraja > Rhinoraja longicauda. The sequence continues at coordinate 20,993 of NW_027602905.1, forward strand.
GACAGGCTGTATGAGAAAATATGTTCCCGATGTTGGGGGAGTCCGGGGGTCACAGTTTTAGAATAAGAGGTTTACTATTTAGGACTGATGTGAGGATAAACTTTTCACCCAGGGAGTTGTGAATCTGTGGAATTCTCTGCCACAGAAGGCAGTGGAGGCTAATTTACTGGATGCTTTCAAGCAAAAGTTAGATATAGCACTTCGGGTCACGGAAACAAAGGATATGGGGAGAAAGCAGGAACGGGTTACTGATTTAGGATGATCAGCCATGATCATGTTGAATGGTGGTGCAGGCTCGAGGGCCGAATGTCCCACTCCTGCAATTGTTTTCTATTTTTCTATGTTTCTCTGTCTAAGCATCAGGTTGTGATACTTCCATTTCATCTTAACTCCTGTGTTTTATATTTTATACCAAAGTGGATAACAAACATATGATTTGCATTATTGCAGAGGTTTGACTGTAAAGGGTTAACGTACGTTCAGTATCTGTAATTAATCTCATCTGCAATGAGCACTAACTCCATCTTGCTGCTCTATCCACGCTGGTAAACACGGCAGGTGAAGATGCATTCATTTGCGATTTTCATCTTAATTAACAATCGTTATAAATACTAATTGCCTCTCTCCGGCACACAATTTAAAGAATAACATATAATGCTGAAAATTAAAATGCAGCTTCAGATCTGAGATAGGGAGAGTTGAGCAATTGTGCTGTGCCATTCACCCAGTGGGGAATATTAGTTCCAGCCGGTGAACACAAGGCAAGGTTCTGTTCAATCTGCAGTTTATTTTTTATTGAACTACTTCAGACCAGTTGACAGGTTGATGCTAATTCAAACCTACAGACCTGACAACAAAGACGGTCTGAGAGTTAATGACCAACTCACCCGTCTGGGCTGTCCACAATGGTTCAGAAACATAGAAACATAGAAAATAGTTGCAGGAATTTGCCATTTGGCCTTTTGAGCCAGGACCGCCATTCAATATGATCAAGGCCGACCATCCTAAATCAGTACCCCGTTCCTGCTTTCTCCCCATGCAGCTTTATTCCGTTAGCAGTAAGAGCCATATCTGACTCTCTCTTGAAAACCTCCTGTGAATTGGCCTCCACTGACTTCTGTGGCAGAGAATTCCACAGATTCACAATTCATCTCAACTGGGGAGGTCGACGACAGATTAGTTTTTCCTCATCTCAGTAATAATTGAGCTACCCCTTATTCGTAAACTGTGATCCCTTTTCTGGACTCCCACAACATCGGGAACATATTTCCTGTATCTAGCCTGTCCAATCCCTTAAGATATGTATATGTGTAAGAAGGAACTGTAGATGCTGGTTTCAACAGAAGATAGACACAAAAAGCTGGAGTTACTCAGCGGGACAGGCAGCATCTCTTGGGAGAAGGAATAGGTGGAGACCCTTCTTCAGAATTCTGTATGTTTCGACAAGATCCTCTCTCATCCTAAATTCCAGTGAAGTTAAGAGAGCTCTCACGCACACTCAGTCTGTATTTCTGTGCCTATTTATTAATTAATTCAAGAGAGCATTTCTCTCTTCCTGTTGTGTATATCTGGTACACATAGAAACTGAAAGAAACACTTCAATGATCCGAGACATATTAAAACGACCAACGTATATGATAGGCAGTTATATCATTTTGTTGTTTAAACTGCAGGTGTGAGAACATTCGACACCTATTGGCGTTTAATTCCTCGGATTTCTAGGCTAGAGTTTAGTTTAAGGAGAGTGAAGCACCTGTTGGACACTTGCGAGGGAGATGAACAATGTGCCTCCGTTGTTGGTGACACCACCACCCAATACAGTATCGCCACTGTTGTGCAGTCAGTGATGTGTCTGCAATGTGGCTACAACTGGGGAGGCCGATGACAGAGCACATTAGTGATTACAGAACCGCTGATTCCAGTCATGTGAACAACAGGGAAACAGGCCCTTCAGCCCAGCGGTCCATGCGGACCGAGATGCATATCTACGGTAATCTCATTCACCTGTATTTGTCCCATATCTGTCCATTTCCATCCGAAACAAACGCCTGTCCAAATGCTGTTTATTTGCTGAGATGGTATCTGTCCCCACCGCCTCAAATGAAAAGATTGCACCATCTTTGAAGTCAGAATTCCCTTAAATCTCTCCCCTTTCGATTAAACGTAACTTCTCTGGGTTCAGATTCTCCCAGCCTGGGAAATAACTGCGACCATCTACTCAACCCTGCTGTTGTTGACATAATTTTACAAGCCTCAGTAAGGTCGTCCATGTACATTCTTGCTCCAATAAGATCAATCCCACCTGATCAAATCTGTCCTCAAACTAACGCTGTCCATTCCAGATAACATCCTGGTGAATCTGTTCACCACCGCCTCTGGCAATAGGACATCATTGGTATAATATGGTGACCAGAACTACACAAAAGGGCTTCGCAGATATTTGAAGTATGACTGAGGAGAGCGCTGCACTTGGAGGAGCAGTTAAGTCTTGATTATTCTTTATTTGGATGTTCAGCTGTAGTGCAAGTGTATTCACAATCAGACGCACATGGGAAGTGAAACCATCAGTGAGTTCAGAAGTGTCAGTACCGTTGACCTGGAAACGAGGCAGAAATGTGAATTAACTGTAGAACAAAGGGATATAGGACGACAAGTACATAGTGTGTTGAAATAGGTACATAGTGTCACAGGTTGATAGTGTGGTCAAAACGTATTTTGTTACATTGGCCGTCTTTTGTCAGAGCATTGTGTATAGAGGTTATGTTGCGGTTGTGTAAGACGTTGGTAAGGCTGCATTTGGAGTATTGTGTTCAGTTTTGGGCACCATGATACAGGAAAGATGGTGTCAATCTGGAAAGGTGATGGAGGAGATTTACGAGGATGTTGCCAAAACCCGTGGTGGGTGTGTGGAACGAACTTTCAGAGGAGGTAGTTCAGCCCTGTACTCATATAGTCATAGATAGATATGGTGTGGAATCAGGCCCTTCGGCCCAACTTGCCCACGTCAGCCAACAGGCCCCATCTACGCTAGTTCCACCTGTCTGCATTGGTCCATATCCCAACAAATCTGTCCTATTCATGTACCCAACCTGTCTAACTATTTCATAAACGTTGGGATAGTCCCCGCCTCAAATTCCTCATCTGGCAGTTTGTTCCATACATCCACCACCCATTGTGTGAAAACGTTACCCCTCAGATTCCTATTCAATCATTTCCCCTTCACCTTAAACGTATGTCCTCTGGACCTCGATTCTCCTACTAAGGGCAGGAGAACCTGAGCATCGCCCGATCTATTCCTTTCATGATCTAAAACACGTTTCTGAGATCACCCCTCATCCTCCTGCGTTCCATGGAGACCAATCGCACACAATTGATTCTGTCTACAAACTAATGCTGTCCATTCCAGATAACATCCTGGTGAATCTGTTCCGCACTGTCTCTGGCAACACTCCCTCTCTTTCACACTCCTCTCTCTCCGTAAGTTAATTCCCGGAATGGCGGGATTGTCGTATATTGAAAGGCTGGAGCAATTAGGCTTATATGCACTGGAATTTAGAAGGATGAGGGGGGATCTTATTGAAACATATAAGATAATTAGGGGATTGGACACATTAGAGCAGGAAATGTTCAAATTGGGGGTCAGGGGGAGTAGAATTAAGGGGAAATAGTGTAGCATTTAGAACGGAGATGAGGTAGTGACTTTTTATTAGGGTGGATGAGTTGTGGGGTGATGGTGTATGAATCAGAAGGCAGGTGGAGGCCAGTTCGTTGGATGCTTTCAAGAGAGAGCTGGATAGAGCTCTTAAGGATGGCGGAGTGAGGGGTATGGGGAGAAAGCAGGAACGGGGTACTGATTGAGAGTGATCAGCCATGATCGCATTGAATGGCGGTGCTGGCTCGAAGGGCTGAATGGCCTACTCCTGCACCTATTGTCTATTGTCTATTGTCTATTGCCCACTCCCCCCTCTCCCCACAGTCCTCCCCTCTCAATTCCCACATTCCTCATTTCTCTCCACAATCCCCATCCTCCCTCAACACTCCTCCCTCTCTCTCTCACCACACACCTTCCTCTCTCTCACACCCATCTCCTCTCCCTATCCCCACTCTCCCCCACTCCCCCCTCCATCCCCACATTCATCCCACTCCCCACACAATCCTTCCACCCTCTCTCTGACACTCCTCCCTCCCCATCCCATAAAACCCCCTC
>NW_027602906.1:0-25177 GCF_053455715.1 Rhinoraja longicauda
GTGCCGCTGTGTGGACAGCCCAGACGGATGAGTTGGTCATTTACTCTCAGACCGACCTTACTGTCTGGTCTGTGGGTTTGAATTAACATCTACCTGTCACCTGGTCTGAAGTGGTTCACCACAATATAAACTGCAGATTGAACAGAGCCACAGCTAATGTTCATCGGCTGGAACTAATATTCCCCACTGGGCGAAGTACACAGAACATTTAGCCATCTCCCCCTTTCTCAGATCTGAAGCTGCATTTTAATTTTCAGCATTATGTGTTATTCTTTCAAATGTATGCCGGAGAGAGTTAATTAGCATTTCTAACCTGTTAATTAAGAAGAAAATAATAAGTTAACGCATCTTCAGCTGCCGTGTTTACCAGCGTGGATAGAGCAGCAAGATGGAATTAGTGCTCATTAAAGTTTAGATTAATTATGGATACTGAACGAGTTAACAATAGACAATGGGTGCAGGAGTAGGCCATTCGGCCGTTCGAGCCAGTACCACCATTCAATGTGATCATGGCTGATCATTCTCAATCAGTACCCCGTTCCTGCCTTCTCCTCATACCCCCTGACTCCGCTATCCTTGAGCTCTATCTAGCTCTCTCTTGAATGCATTGGGAGAATTGAGCTCCACTGCCATCTGAGGCAGAGAATTCCACAGATTTACAACTCTCTGAAAACGTTTTTCCTCATCTCCGCTCTAAATGGCCTACCCTTTATTCTTAAACTGTGACCCCTTAATAATCTTATATGTTTCGATCAAATCCCCTCTCATCCTTCTAAATTCCAGTTTATACAAGCCTCGTCGCTCCAGTCTTTCAACATATGACAGTCCCGCCATTCCGGGAATTAACCTAGTAAATCTACGCTGCACGCCCTCAATAGCAAGAATATCCTTCCTCAACCCCTTTAAAATCGAACATTTGAATTAAAAGGAAGGGATTCTTTGAGAAGATGTGGGAAAAATGGATCGTTTATTTCAGCCATGACTCCAACTGGATAAATGCCGAGCTAGATATTGGAAGACTGTGTTGTATAGAACTAGATGGTATGTTTGTGCGAATATTGAAATATCTCTAGATAACCAATCATTGTTACTTTTTTATATTTTATTTGGTAAGTGTACCACACTGTCTTGTTCAAATGTATTTATTTATCTATTTATCTCCTTTATTTATTTAGTTATCAATTCATTTATTTATTTAATTTTGTTGTTTTTCTTATTTTATTTTATTCATGTTGATGGTGTTGTACTGTTTTGTATATTTCTCAGTGAAAAAACAATAAAAACAGAAGAGACAAAAAAGAAATAATTCTTTATTTCACATCATATCAAATGTAAAACATCGGGGGCAGATTTAATGAGATCATGTCACTGCTTATCCAGACCCATCACTGACCTCACTGATAATGTCACTGCTTATCCAGACCCATCACTGACCACACTGATAATGTCACTGCTTATCCAGAGAGAAAGAGAGTGAAGAGTGTGGGGAGGAAGAGGGGAGGAACGTGGAGAGAGAGGGAGGTGTGTGGGGAGAGAAATGGGAGGAGTGGAGGGAGGGGATGGAGGGTGGGAAGGGAGGGGGTTTGGGGAGAGGAATTGAATAGTGTGGGGAGAGAGAGGGAGTGGGGAGATAGAGTAGGCAGGATGAATGTGGGGAGCGAGAGAGGAGTGTGAGGAGAGAGAGGGGGATAGTGGGGAGAATGACGGGGAGGACTGTGGGGAGAGAGGGGGTTTTAGGGGATGGGGAGGGAGGAGTGTGAGAGAGAGGGTGGAAGGATTGTGTGGGGAGTGGGATGAATGTGGGGATGGAGGGGGTAGTGGGGGAGAGTGGGGAGAGGGAGAGGAGATGGGTGTGAGAGAGAGGAAGGTGTGTGGTGAGAGAGAGAGGGAGGAGTGTTGAGGGAGGATGGGGATTGTGGAGAGAAATGAGGAATGTGGGAATTGAGAGGGGAGGACTGTGGGGAGAGGGGGGAGTGGGCAATAGACAATAGACAATAGACAATAGGTGCAGGAGTAGGCCATTCAGCCCTTCGAGCCAGCACCGCCATTCAATGCGATCATGGCTGATCACTCTCAATCAGTACCCCGTTCCTGCTTTCTCCCCATACCCCCTCACTCCGTCATCCTTAAGAGCTCTATCCAGCTCTCTCTTGAAAGCATCCAACGAACTGGCCTCCACTGCCTTCTGAGGCAGAGAATTCCACACCTTCACCACTCTCTGACTGAAAAAGTTCTTCCTCATCTCCGTTCTAAATGGCCTACCCCTTATTTTTAAACTGTGGCCCCTTGTTCTGGACTCCCCCAACATTGGGAACATGTTTCCTGCCTCTAATGTGTCCAATCCCCTAATTATCTTATATGTTTCAATAAGATCCCCCCTCATCCTTCTAAATTCCAGTGCATATAAGCCTAATTGCTCCAGCCTTTCAATATACGACAATCCCGCCATTCCAGGAATTAACCTACGGAGAGAGAGGAGTGTGAAAGAGAGGGAGTGTTGCCAGAGACAGTGCGGAACAGATTCACCAGGATGTTATCTGGAATGGACAGCATTAGTTTGTAGACAGAATCAATTGTGTGCGATTGGTCTCAATGGAACGCAGGAGGATGAGGGGTGATCTCAGAGACGTGTTTTAGATCATGAAAGGAATAGATCGGGCGATGCTCAGGTTCTCCTGCCCTTAGTAGGAGAATCGAGGTCCAGAGGACATACGTTTAAGGTGAAGGGGAAATGATTGAATAGGAATCTGAGGGGTAACGTTTTCACACAATGGGTGGTGGATGTATGGAACAAACTGCCAGATGAGGAATTTGAGGCGGGGACTATCCCAACGTTTATGAAATAGTTAGAGAGGTTGGGTACATGAATAGGACAGATTTGGTGGGATATGGACCAATGCAGACAGGTGGAACTAGCGTAGATGGGGTCTGTTGGCTGACGTGGGCAAGTTGGGCCGAAGGGCCTGATTCCACACCATATCTATCTATGACTATATGAGTACAGGGCTGAACTACCTCCTCTGAAAGTTCGTTCCACACACCCACCACGGGTTTTGGCAACATCCTCGTAAATCTCCTCCATCACCTTTCCAGATTGACACCATCTTTCCTGTATCATGGTGCCCAAAACTGAACACAATACTCCAAATGCAGCCTCACCAACGTCTTACACAACCGCAACATAACCTCTATACACAATGCTCTGACAAAAGACGTCCAATGTAACAAAATACTTTTTGACCACACTATCAACCTGTGACACTATGTACCTATTTCAACACACTATGTACCTGTCGTCCTATATCCCTTTGTTCCACAGTTAATTCACATTTCTGCCTCGTTTCCAGGTCAACGGTACTGACACTTCTGAACTCACTGATGGTTTCACTTCCCATGTGCGTCTGATTGTGAATACACTTGCACTACAGCTGAACATCCAAATAAAGAATAATCAAGACTTAACTGCTCCTCCAAGTGCAGCGCTCTCCTCAGTCATACTTCAAATATCTGCGAAGCCCTTTTGTGTAGTTCTGGTCACCATATTATACCAATGATGTCCTATTGCCAGAGGCGGTGGTGAACAGATTCACCAGGATGTTATCTGGAATGGACAGCGTTAGTTTGAGGACAGATTTGATCAGGTGGGATTGATCTTATTGGAGCAAGAATGTACATGGACGACCTTACTGAGGCTTGTAAAATTATGTCAACTACAGCAGGGTTGAGTAGATGGTCGCAGTTATTTCCCAGGCTGGGAGAATCTGAACCCAGAGAAGTTACGTTTAATCGAAAGGGGAGAGATTTAAGGGAATTCTGACTTCAAAGATGGTGCAATCTTTTCATTTGAGGCGGTGGGGACAGATACCATCTCAGCAAATAAACAGCATTTGGACAGGCGTTTGTTTCGGATAGGAATGGAGGGATATGGGACAAATACAGGTGAATGAGATTACCGTAGATAGGTATCTCGGTCCGCATGGACCGCTGGGCTGAAGGGCCTGTTTCCCTGTTGTTCACATGACTGGAAAAAGCGGTTCTGTAATCACCAATGTGCTCTGTCATCGGCCTCCCCAGTTGTAGCCACATTGCAGACACATCACTGACTGCACAACAGTGGCGATACTGTATTGGGTGGTGGTGTCACCAACAACGGAGGCACATTGTTCATCTCCCTCGCAAGTGTCCAACAGGTGCTTCACTCTCCTTAAACTAAACTCTAGCCTAGAAATCCGAGGAATTAAACGACAATAGGTGTCGAATGTTCTCACACCTGCAGTTTAAACAACAACACGATATAACTGCCTATCATATACGTTGGTCGTTTTAATATGTCTCGGATCATTGAAGTGTTTCTTTCAGTTTCTATGTGAACCAGATATACACAACAGGAAGGGAGAAATGCTCTCTTGAATTAATTAATAAATAGGCACAGAAATACAGACTGAGTGTGCGTGAGAGCTCTCTTAACTTCACTGGAATTTAGGATGAGAGAGGATCTTGTCGAAACATACAGAATTCTGAAGAAGGGTCTCCACCTATTCCTTCTCCCAAGAGATGCTGCCTGTCCCGCTGAGTTACTCCAGCTTTTTGTGTCTATCTGTTGAAACCAGCATCTACAGTTCCTTCTTACACATATACATATCTTAAGGGATTGGACAGGCTAGATACAGGAAAAATGTTCCCGATGTTGTGGGAGTCCAGAAAAGGGATCACAGTTTACGAATAAGGGGTAGCTCAATTATTACTGAGATGAGGAAAAACTAATCTGTCGTCGACCTCCCCAGTTGAGATGAATTGTGAATCTGTGGAATTCTCTGCCACAGAAGTCAGTGGAGGCCAATTCACAGGAGGTTTTCAAGAGAGAGTCAGATATGGCTCTTACTGCTAACGGAATAAAGCTGCATGGGGAGAAAGCAGGAACGGGGTACTGATTTAGGATGGTCGGCCTTGATCATATTGAATGGCGGTCCTGGCTCAAAAGGCCAAATGGCAAATTCCTGCAACTATTTTCTATGGTTCTATGTTTCTGAACCATTGTGGGCAGCCCAGACGGGTGAGTTGGTCATTAACTCTCAGACCGTCTTTGTTGTCAGGTCTGTAAGTTTGAATTAGCATCAACCTGTCAACTGGTCTGAAGTAGTTCAATAAAAAATAAACTGCAGATTGAACAGAACCTTGCCTTGTGTTCACCGGCTGGAACTAATATTCCCCACTGGGTGAATGGCACAGCACAATTGCTCAACTCTCCCTATCTCAGATCTGAAGCTGCATTTTAATTTTCAGCATTATGTGTTATTCTTTAAATTGTGTGCCGGAGAGAGGCAATTAGTATTTATAACGATTGTTAATTAAGATGAAAATCGCAAATGAATGCATCTTCACCTGCCGTGTTTACCAGCGTGGATAGAGCAGCAAGATGGAGTTAGTGCTCATTGCAGGTGAGATTAGTTACAGATACTGAACGTACGTTAACCCTTTACAGTCAAACATCTGCAATAATGCAAATCATATGTTTGTTATCCACTTTGGTATAAAATATAAAACACAGGAGTTAAGATGAAATGGAAGTATCACAACCTGATGCTTAGACAGAGAAACATAGAAAAATAGAAAACAATTGCAGGAGTGGGACATTCGGCCCTCGAGCCTGCACCACCATTCAACATGATCATGGCTGATCATCCTAAATCAGTAACCCGTTCCTGCTTTCTCCCCATATCCTTTGTTTCCGTGACCCGAAGTGCTATATCTAACTTTTGCTTGAAAGCATCCAGTAAATTGGCCTCCACTGCCTTCTGTGGCAGAGAATTCCACAGATTCACAACTCCCTGGGTGAAAAGTTTATCCTCACATCAGTCCTAAATAGTAAACCTCTTATTCTAAAACTGTGACCCCCGGACTCCCCCAACATCGGGAACATATTTTCTCATACAGTCTGTCCAATCCCTTAAGAATTTTATGTTTCTATAAGATTATAAGATCAGTGATAATGTCACTGCTTATCCCGACCCACCACTGACCACACTGATAATGTCACTGCTTATTCAGACCCATCACTGACCACACTGATAATGTCACTGCTTATCCAGACCCATCACTGACCACACTGATAATGACACTGCTTATCCAGACCCATCACTGACCACACTGATAATGTCACTGCTTATCCAGACCCATCACTGACCACACTGATAATGTCACTGCTTATCCATAGCCATCACTGATGGTGTGATTAACATGATTTGGCTTGAAGTTGATGATCAGCCATGGTAACAAAGAATGGCGGTGCTGGCTCGAAGGGCCTAATGGCCTCCTCCTGCACCTATTTTCTATGTTTCTATGTTTCGAAGTGAATCTGTTCTCCGATCCCAGGACAGAGATCTATGGACAAGTGAGGAATGTCTTACTGCCCTATTTGTGCACACACCCTCCAGTTATAGAGACATGGAGTCAGAGAATCTTAGAGGCTTCGGCCCAGACTGCCCACACTGGCCAACATGTCTCATCCACACTAGTCCCACCTGCCTTCGATCGGCACATATTCCTATCAATGGCTAATCGATGCCTGTCTAAATGGTCCTTCAAGTTTGAGAGAGTATTTTTGTGTTAGCACCTTAATATAATACATTTTATAATGAGTAGCTTTAGTATCTCTGTACCTGATAGTACCTTTTATAGTCAGCTTTTCTAAGAAGTGAGCAAAAAAGGTCGATCAGGGCAGATCTGTAGATATTGAATACATGGACTTCAGCATTGTATTCGAGAAGGTTCCTCGTGGTAGCTTGCTCTTGAAGGTTAGATCGCATGAGACGCAAGGAGAGATAGCTGAATGGATAGCAAATTGGCTTCATGGAAGGAAGCAGAGGGTGATAGTGGAAGGTTGCTTCTCAGACTGGACGCCAGTGACTAGTGGCATGCGTCAGGGTTCGCTGCTGGGCCCGTTACTGTTTGTCATCTATATCAAAGATTTGGATGAGATCACGCAGCGGCAAGATTAGCAAGTTTGTAGTTGAAACAAAAGTGGGTTGTTTTGCAGTCAGTAAAGATGTTTGTTATGAAGTGCAATATGATCTTTATCGATTAGTCACGTGTACTGAGGAATGGTTGATGGAATTAATGCAGATAAATATGAGAAGCATAGAAACATAGAAACCTCAGTTTGAAATGGCCTCCCCTTTAATCTTAGACTGTGCCCCCCTTGTTCTGGACTCCCCCAACATCGGGAATTTTTTTCCTGCATCTAGCTTCTCCAGTCCTTTTATAATTTTATCCATTTCTATAAGATTCCATCTCATACATCTGAATTCCAGTGAATACAAGCCCAGTCTTTCCAATCTTTCCTCATTTGACAGTCCCGCCATCCCGGGGATTAACCTCGTGATTCAACGATGCACTGCCTCAATCGCAAGGATGTCCTTCCTCAAATTAGGAGACCAAAACTGCACACAATATTCCAGATGTAGTCGCACCATTGCCCTATACAAATGCAGAAGGACCTCTTTACTCCTATAGTCAAATCAAAGTATGGTATTGCAAAGTGAGGTATTGCATTTTGAGAAATCTAACCTGGGCAGGACCGACACAGTGAATGGTAGGGTTCTGGGTAGTGTTGTAGGGCAGAGGGATCTAGGAGTGCAGGTGCACAGTTCCTTGAAGGCGGAAGCACAGGTCGAACTGGTGTTGACAAAAAGGCTTTTGGCACATTGGCCTTCATCAGCCAGAGTATGGAGTATGGATGTTGGGAGGTCATGTTGCAGTAATATAAGACCTTCGTGAGGCTGCATTTGGAGTATTATGTTCTGTTCTGGGTACCGTGTTATAGGAAAGACGTTGCCAAACTGGAAACGTTCCAGGTACATTTTACGAGGATAGTGCCAGTGTCTGACCTGTAGGAAGAGGTTGAGTAAGCTCGGACTATCCATTGGAGCACAAGAGGAAGAGGGGTGATCTTATTTAGGTGTATTTGATCATGAGAGGAATTGATCGGATAAATGCACAGATTCTCTTGCCCTGAGAACGAGAATCGAGCTCCAGAGGACATACTTTTAACATGAATAGGAAAAACTGTCATTGGAATCGGTGGGATAACTCTTTCACACAAAGGGTGGTGGATGCATGGAACAAGCTGCCAGAAGAGGTAGTTGAGGCAGGGACAATCCCAACATTTAAGAAATTGTTAGACAGGTACACGAATAGGACGGGTTTGGAGGGATATGGATGAAACGGAGGCAGGTGGGAGCAGGGACATGTTGGACGGTGTGGGCAAGTTGGGCCGAAGGGCCTGTTTCCACAACGTATCACTCCATGACTCTATGAGCACCGGCCTGAAAAACCTCCTCTGGCAACTCGTTCCATTCACCCACCAAACTTTGTGTGATAAATTACCCCTCAGGTTCCGATGAAATGTTCCCACCTCATCTTAAACCTCCGTCCCATGGTTCTTGCTTCCCCTTCTCTGTGCGCCTACCAGGTGTATTCCTTTCATTATTTTGTTCACCTCTAAAAGATCACCCCAGTTAATCCTGCACATCAAAGAATAAATTACTAGCCTGCTGAATCTGTGGCTGCAGACCAGGCCCTCCAGTCCTGGCAACATCCTCGTAAATATGCTCTACGCCCTTTGCAGATTTACACCATTTTCCCGATACTACGGTGCCCAACACTGAACACAATAATATAAATATGGACTCACCAACGTCTTAAACAATTGCAACATGACCTCCCAACTTCAAAACTCAAAGCTCTCGCTGGTGAAGGCCAATGTGCCTAAAGCCTTTTCGACCAAACTATTTATCTATGACGCTACATTTAACGCACTGTGTACCTGTCGTGCTAGATCCCTCTGCTCTACAGTTAATGCATCTTTTTGTCTCGGTTCCAGCTCATCGGGACTGACACCCCTGAATTCACAGATGGTTTCATTTCCAATCTGCGTCTGATTCTGAACAAACCTGCACTGCAGCTGAACATGAAATTATAGAAAAATCAAGACTTAACTGCTCCTCTACGTGCAGCGGCCTCCTCAGTTGTGCTTCAAATATCTGCGAGGCCCTTTTGAGTAGTTATGGTCACCATATCATGGAAATTATGTCCTATTGCCAGAGACAGTGCGGAACAGGTTCACCAGGATGTTATCTGGAATGAATAGTTAGAAGACAGATTAGATCTGTGCTGGGCTCAATGTTGTTTGTCATCCATATCAATGAGTTGCATGAAATTATACAAAGACTAATTTTTAAGTTTGCAGTTGACACTAAAGTAGATGGTATCACAGACTGAAAATGTTTAGCAAGAATTAAAGCAGGAACTTTTCAAATTGGAAAATGGGCTGAGAAATAGCAAACGGTGTTTCTTCCAGATAAGTGTGAGATTTTAATTTTTGAAGTAAAATCAGGGCATGGTCGTTACCGTGAATGGTAGTTAGCTAGGGAGTGTTGTAGAGCAAAGGGATCCATACATTAGAAGTAACTCCAGCAAGTCTGCAGATGACACAATGCTGGGTGACAGTGTGAACTGCAAAGAGGATGTTAAGAGGTTGCAGGGTGACTACGCCAGGTTGAGTGAGTGGGCAGATGCATGGCAGATGCAATATAATGTAGATAAATGTGGGGTTATCCACTTTGGCAGCATAAACAAAGAGACAGATTACTATCTCAATGGTGTCAGATGAGGTAACGGGGAAGTACAACACGACCTGGGTGTCCTTGTACACCAGTCACTGAAAGTAAGCGTGCAGGTACAGCAAATGGCATGTTGGCCTTCATTACGAGAGGATTTGAATAAAGGTGCAAAGAGGATCTTTTGCAGTTGTATTTTTTGGTCTCATAATTTGAGGAAGGACGTTGAGGCAGTGCGCCATATGTTCACGAGGTTAATCCCTGGGATGGCGGGACTGTCATATTAGGAAAGATTGGAAAGACTGGGCTTGTATTTACTGGAATTTAGAAGGATGAGAGGGGATCTTATAGAGACGTATAAAATTATAAAAGTACTGGACAAGCTAGATGTAGGAAAAATATTTCCAAAGTTGGGGGAGTCTAGTACCAGGAGCCAAAGTCTAAGAATAAAGGGGAGGCCATTTAAAACTGAGGTGAGAAGAAACTTTTTCACCCAGAGACTTGTGAATTTATGGAATTTTCTGCCACAAAAGGCAATGGAGGCCAATTCACTGGATGAATTTGAAAGAGAGTTAGACAGAACTCTAGGGGATGGTGGAATCAAGCGATATGGGGAGAAGGCAGGCACAGGTTACTGATTGTGGATGATCAGCCATGATCACCATGAATGGCGGTGCTCGCTCGAAGGGTCTAATGGCCTCCCCCTGCACCTATTTTCTATGTTTCCAAGTTTCTATGTTACATAGTTCAAAGAAAAGGGACGAAACAGGGAGGTGGGGTGGTGGAGAAGGTTTTTTGAAGCACTGTCTTCATCAATCAGTGAATAAAATTTAGAAGTTGGAAAATTATATTCAGTTCGACAAGACGTTGGTGAGGACGCACTTGGAGTAACGTGTATAATTTTTCGTCAGCATGTTTAGGAAATATGCCACTAATTTGTAAAGAGTCCTCAAAATATTTTACAACACGTTGCCAGAAAACAAGGGTCGGAGATACAGGGAAAGGCTGGGCTGCGAGGACTTTATTTCATGAAGCGCAGCAGGCAGTGGAGTGATCTCATGGAGGGGCAGGGTATCATAGGTAACATAGTAATATCAACACAAAGTCATTTGGACAGGTATATGAAGGGAATGGTTTAGAGGGAGATGATTCATATGCCGGTAAATGGGAATACTTCAGATGAACTAAAATGCACCATCCCACCCCATGAAACACGGCAGCCTTTGGCCAAACGTTGCGCCAGGTACAGCACTAACAAATATACTGCTTTTAAATGGCCCTTGGATATTCTGTTACCACAGAACTCTAACCTTGAAATCATGGGATTTGCCTGTCATATATATTGGTCATTTTTGATAACAGTCCCTGATCATTGAAGTGTTTATTTCAGTTTCTACGTGTGCCAGGTTTACACTACATGATGGGAGATATGCTCTCTTGAATTGCATGATAAATAAGCACATAAATGAAGTCTGCGTGTGTGGCATCTTTCTCTGTGCCGCTGTGTGGACAGCCCAGACAGATGAGTTGGTCATTTACTCTCAGACCGACCTTACTGTCTGGTCTGTGGGTTTGAATTGACTTCTACCTGTCAACTGGCCTAAAGTAGTTCACTACAAAATAAACTGCAGATTGAACAGAGCCACAGCTCGTGTTCACCGGCTGGAACTAATATTTCCCATTGGGCGAAACGCACAGAACATTTACCCAACTCACCCTTTCTCAAATCTGAAGCTGCATTTTAATTTTCTGCATTTTGTGTTATTATTTCAAGTGTATGCCGGAGAGAGTTAATTAGCATTTCTAACCTGTGTTAATTAAGATGAAAATAACAAGTTAATGCATCTTCAGTTGCCGTGTTTACCAGCGTGGATAGAGCAGCAAGATAGAGTTCGTGCTCATTAAAGTTTAGATTAATTATGGATATTGAACTTGAGTTAACCCTTTAGAGTCGAACATTTGAATTAAAAAGAAGGGATTCTTTGAGAGGATCTGGGAAAAATTGATCGTTTATTTGAGTCATGACACCAACTAGATAAATGCCGAGCTAGATATAGGAAGATTGTGTTATATGGAACTAGATGTTATGTTTGTGCGAATATTGAAATATTTCTAGATAACCAACATTGTTACTTTTTCATATTTTATTTGGTAAGTGTACCACACTGTCTTATTCAAATGTATTTATTTATTTATCTCCTTTGTTTATTTATTCATTTATTTTTGTTGTTTTTCTTATTTTACTTTATTTATGTTCATGATGTTGTACTGTTTTGTATATATCTCTGTGAAAAATCAATAAAAACTGAAGAGAAAAAATAGAAAGGATGCTTTATTTTACATCATATCAAATGTAAAACATCGGGGTCAGATTTAATGAAATCATGTCACTGGTTATCCAGACCCATTACTGACCACACTGATAATGTTACTGCTTATCCAGACCCATCACTGACCACACTGATAATGTCACTGCTTATCCAGACCCATCACTGACCACACTGATAATGTCACTGCTTGTCCAGACCCATCGCTGACCACACTGATAATGTCACTACTTATCCAGAGAGAAAGAGAGTGAAGAGTGTGGGGAGGAAGAGGAGATGAGTGTGGGGAGAAAGGGAGCTGTGTGGGGAGAGAAAGGGGAGGAGTGGAGAGAAAGGAGGAGGATTGTGGGGATGGAGGGTGGGAAGAAAGGGAGTGTGGGGAGAGGAATTTAATAGTGTGGGGAGAGAGAGGTAGTGGGGAGAGAGAGGAGGCAGGATGACCGTGGTGAGCGAGCGGGGAGTGTGGAGAGAGACGGGGAGTGTGGGGAGAATGATGGGGAGGAGTGTGGGGAGAATGGTGGTTTTAGGGGACAGGGGAGGGAGGAGTGTGAGAGAGAGGGAGGAAGGTTTGTGTGGAGAGAGAGTGGGAGGAATGTGGGGATGGAGGGGGTGGAGTGGGGAAGAGGGAGAGGAGGTGGGTGTGGGAGAGAGGAAGGTGTGTGGGGTGAGAGAGAGGAAGGAGTGTTGGGGAGGAGGGGGATTGTGGAGAGAAAGGATGAATGTGGGAATTGAGAGGGGAGGACTGTGGGGAGAGGGAGGGGAGGAGTGGGGATAAGGAGGGAGAGGAGTGTGAGAGAACGGGAGGAGGGATTGTGTGGAGAGAGAAAGGATGCAGGGGGGAGTGTGGGAGAGGGAGAGGAGGTGGGTGGGGGATATAGGAAAATGTAGCAAGAGAACGGGAGGAGTGTGGGGAGAGGGGGAGGAGTGGGGAGACAGTGTGGGAGGAGTGTGAAAGAGAGGGAGGAAGGATAGTGTGGAGAGCGAGTTAGAGGAATGTGAGGATGGAGGGGAGGAGTGGGGAGAGTGAAACGAGGGTGGGGGAGGAATGTAGCGAGAGCGAGGGCTACAGGGGAAAGAGGTACAAGAGGAGTGATGGGAGAGAGTGGAGGAGTGGGGAGTGAGTGGAGGAATGTGGCAGAGAAATGGGAGGGGAGGGATAGAGGAAGGAGTGAGGCGAGAGAGGGGAGGTATGTGGGGAGAGAGAGATGGGGCAGAGAATGGACGAACGGGGGAGAGAGGTGAGGAGATAGAGGTGGAGGTGTGTGGGGAATGAGGGGGAATGTGGGGAGAGAGAGGGGTAATGGGGGAGACAGAGGGGGAGGAGTGTGGGGACACAGAATGAGAGGAGTGGTGAGTGTGTGGGGAGAAAGACAGAGTGTGGGGTGGAGAATGAGAGGAGAGTGGGGAGAGAGGGGGTGTGGAGAGAGATGGGGAGGTGTGTGGGGAGAGAGATTGGAGGTGGCAGGACAGAGGGGAGTGTCGGGAGAGAGTGGGGAGGAGTGTGGAGAGAGGGGAGGAGATGGGAAGTCAGACGGTCAGAAAATAGGGGAGAGAGACGGGGGATCGGTATGGGAGAGAGAGAATGGACGGAGGGGGAGGGAGAGAGGCAGAGAGAGTGAGGAGTGTTGGGGAGACGCATTATGTGTTACTCACATGTATGCAGGAGAAAGATATTTATTCATTTTAACCACTGCCTATTAAAATGAAAATAACAAATAAAAACGTCTGCACCGGCCAACGTGGATAGAGCAGCAAGATGCAGTGAGAGCTCATTAGAGATGAGATTAATTACTGATAGTGTCACTGCTTATCCAGACCCATCACTGACCACACTGATAATGTCACTGCTTATCCAGACCCATCACGAACCACACTGATAATGTCACGGCTTATCCAGACCCATCACTAACCACACTGATAATGCCACTGCTTATCCAGACCCATCACTGACCACACAGATAATGTCACTGCTTATCCACACCCATCACTGACCACATTAACGTAACACACAGGTATGTTCTTTGTATCATCCATTCCAAGGACATCTCACATACTGTAACAACCAGCTACCCAGTTCCATCGCACGCTGCTCAGATATATTTTCACCAGTGACAACATTGACAACATTTGCCTCGTGCTGATTGGTACGGACACCTCTGAACTCACTGATGGTTTCACGTCCCATCTGCTTATGATTCTGAACGCATTTGCGCTACAAATGAATACCCATAAACAGAAAAATCAAGACTTAACTGTTCCTCCAAGTTCCAGCGCTTTCCTCAGTTGTACTTCAAATATCTGCGAGGCCCTTTTGTGTACTTCTGGTCACCATATTACACATATGATGTCCTGTTGCCAGAGACAGTGCGGAACAGATTCACCTGGATGTTATCTGGAATGGACAGCATTAGTTTGAAGACAGAATCAATTGGGTCGGATTGTTCTCCTTGGAGCGCAGGAGGACGAGGGGTGATCTTATAGACATGTTTTAGATCATGAAAGGAATAGATGTAGTGGATGCTCGGATTCTCCTGCCCTGAATAGGCGAATCGAGGTCCAGAGGACATACGTTTAAGTTGAAGGGAAAATCATTGAATAGGAATCTGAGGGGTAACTTTTTCACACAATGGGTGGTGGATGTATGGAACAAACTGCCAGATGAGGAATGTGAGGCAGGGACTATCCCAACATTTATGAAATAGTTAGACAGGTTGGGTACATGAATAGGACAGGTTTGGTGGGATATGGACCAAATGCAGACAGGTGGAACTAATGTAGATGGGGCCTGATGGCTGGTGTGGGCAAGTTGGGCTGAAGGGCCTGATTCCACACCATATCACTCTATGACTATGAGTACAGGGCTGAACTACCTCCTCTGGCACGTCGTTCCACACACCCACCACCCTTTGTGTGAAAAATACCCCTCAGGTTCAGATTAAATTTCACCCCCTCATCTTAAACCTGCTCCCCATGGTTCCTGCATCCCCTTCTCTGTGCGTCTGCCAGATCTATTCCTCTCATTATTTTGTTGATCTGTAGAAGATCATCCCTCATCCTCCTGCATCAAGAGATATAGGCCTCGGTTGCAGTTCATCGGTACCGACACTTCAGAACTCACTGGTGCTTTCACTTCCCATGTGCGTCTGATTGTGAACACACTTGCACGACAGCTGAACATCCAAACAAAGAATAACCAAGACTTAACTGCTCCTCCAAGTGCAGCGCTCTCCTACGTCGTACTTCAAATATCTGCGAGGCCCTTTTGTGTAGTTCTGGTCACCATATTATACAAATGATGTCCCGTTGCCAGAGGCAGTGCGAAACAGATTCATCAGGATGTTATTTGGAATGGACAGCGTTAGTTTGAGGACAGATTTGATCGGGTGGGATTTATCTCATTGGAGCAAGAATGCAGAGGGATGACCTTACTGAGGCTTGTAAAATTATGTCAACTATAGCAGGGTTGAGTAGATGGTCACAGTTATTTCCCAGTCTGTGAGATTCTAAACCCAGAGAACTTACGTTTATTCGAAAGGGGAGAGGTTTAAGGGAATTCTGACTTCAAATATGCAACAATCTTTTCATTTGAGGCGGTGGGGATAGATACCATCACAGCAAATAAACAGCATTTAGACAGCCGTTGTTTCGGATAGGAATGGAGGGATATGGGACAAATACAGATGAATGAGATTACCGTAGATATGCATCTCGGTCCGAATGGACGAGTCGGGCCGAAGGGCCTGTTTCCCTGCAGTTCCCATGACTGGAATCAGCGGTTCTGTAATCACTAATGTGCTCTGTCATCGGCCTCCCCAGTTGTAGCCACATAGCAGACACATCACTGACTGCACAACAGTGGCGATACTGTATTGGGTGGTGGTGTCACCAACAACGGAGGCACATTGTTCATCTACCTCACAAGTGTCCAACAGGTGCTTCACTCTCCTCAAACTAAACTCTAGCCTAGAAATCCGAGGAATTACACGCCAACAGGTGTCGAATTTTCTCAAACCTGCAGTTTAAACAACAACACGATATAACTGCCTATCATATACGTTGGTCGTTTTAATATGTCTCAGATCATTGAAGTGTTTCTTTCAGTTTCAATGTGTGCCAAATATATACAGCAGGAAGGGAGAAACGCTCTCGTATTAATTAATAAATAGGCACAGAAATACAGACTGAGTGTGTGTGAGAGCTCTCTTGAATTAACTGGAATTTAGGATGAGAGGTGATCTTGACGAAACATATAGAATTCTGAAGAAGGGTCTCCACCCATTCCTTCTCCCAAGAGATGCTGCCTGTCCCGCTGAGTTACTCCAGCTTTTTGTGTCTATGTTCTGTTTAAACCAGCATCTGCAGTTCCTTCTTACACATATACAATTCTTAAGGGATTGGACAGGCTAGATGGAGGAAAAATGTTCCCGATGCTGTGGGAGTCCAGAACAGGGATCACAGTTTACGAATAAGGGGTAGCTCAATTATTACTGAGATGAGGAAAAACTGAACTGTCGTCGGCCTCCCCAGTTGAGATGAATTGTGAATCTGTGGAATCTGAGGGGTAATTTTTCACATAAAGCATGGTGGGTGTGTGGAACGAGCTGCCAGAGGAGGTAGTTCAAACCTGTACCCATAGAGTCATAGAGTGATATGGTGTGGAAACAGGCCCTTCGGCCCAACTTGCCCACTCCAGCCAAAATGCCACATCTACACTAGTCCCACCTGTCTGCATTTGGTCCATTTCCCACCAAACCTGTCCTATTCATGCACCTGTCTAACTGTTTCATGAATGTTGGGATAGTCCCTGCCTTAAATACCTCCTCTGGCAGTTTGCTCCATTCATCCAACACCCACTGTGTGAAAATGTTACCCCTCAGATTCCTATTCAATCATTCCCCCTTCACCTTAAACGTATGTCCTCTAGACCTCGATTCTCCTAATCAGGGCAGGAGAAGCTGAGCATCTACCCGATCTATTCCTTTCATGATCTAAAGCATGTCTATAAGATCACCCCTCATCCTCCTGCGCTCCAAGGAGACCAATCCCACCCAATTGATTCTGTCTTCAAACTAACGCTGTCCATTCCAGATAACATTCTGGTGAATCTGTTCCACACTGTCTCTGGCAACACGACATTGTTTCTATAATATGGTGACCAGAACTACACAAAATGGCCTCGCAGATATTTGAAGTACGACTGAGGAGAGCGCTGCACTTGGAGGAACAGTTAAGTCTTGATTTTTCTGTATTTTGGTGTTCATTTGTAGTGCAAGTGTGTTCAGAATCAGACGCAGATGGGAAGTGAAACCATCAGCGAGTTCAGAGGTGCCCGTGCCAATCAGCACGAGGCAAATGCTGTCAAAGGTGTCAATGGTGAAAATATATCTGAGCAGCGTGCGATGGAACTGGGTAGCTGGTTGTTACAGTATGTGAGATGTTCTTGGATTGGATGATACAAAGAACATACCTGTGCGTGACGTTAATTCAGGATTCAGGATTCAGGATATCTTTATTTGTCATCCAAAAAAACATTTTTTTTGGACGAGATTTCGTCAGTGATGTGTCTGGATAAGCAGTGACATTATCAGTGTGGCCAGTGATGGGCCTGGGTAAGCAGTGACATTGTCAACGTGGTCAGTGATGGGTCTGGATAAGCAGTGTCATTATTAGCGTGGTCAGTGATGGGTCAGGATAAGCAGTGACCTGATCAGTGTGGTCAGCGATGGTGAGTAATTGTGCTATGCCATTCATCCAGTGGGGACTATTAGTTCCAGCCGGTGAACACAAGGCGAGGTTCTGTTCAATCTGCAGTTTATTTTTTTATTGAACTACTTCAGACCAGTTGACAGGTTGATGCTAATTAAAACCCACAGACATGACAGCAAAGTCGTTCTGAGCGTTAATGACCAACTCACCCGTCTATGCTGTCCACAGTGGTTTCGAAACATAGAAACAAAGAAAATACTTGCAGGAGTAGGCCATTTGTCCTTTTGAGCCCGCACCGCCATTCAACATGATCATGGCCGACCATCCTAAATCAGTACCCCGTTCCTGATTTCTCCCCGTGCAACTTTATTCCGTTAGCCCTAAGAGCTATATCTGACTCTCCCATGAAAACCTCCTGTGAATTGACCTCCACTGCCTTCTGTGGCAGAGATTTCCACAGATTCACAATTCATCTCAACTGGCGAGGCCGACGACAGATCAGTTTTTCCTCATCTCAGTAATAATTGAGCTACCCCTTATTCGTAAACTGTGATCCCTTTTCTGGACTCCCACAACATCGGGAATATTTTTCCTGTATCTAGCCTGTCCAATCCCTTAAGATATGTATATGTGTAAGAAGGAACTGCAGATGCTGGTTTAAATAGAAGATAGACACAAAAAGCTGGAGTAACTCAGCGGGACAGGCAGCATCTCTTGGGAGAAGGAATGGGTGGAGACCCTTCTTCAGAATTCTACATGTTTCGACAAGATCCCCTCTCATCCTAAATTCCAGTGAATTTAAGAGAGCTCTCACACGCACTCAGTCTGTATTTCTGTGCCTATATATGAACTAATTCAAGAGAGCGTTTCTCGCTTCCTGCTGTGTATAACTGACACACAGAGAAACTGAAAGAAACACTTCAATGATCAGAGACATATTAAAATGACCAACGTATATGACAGGCAGTTATATCATTTTGTTGTTTAAACTGCAGGTGTGAGAACTTTCGACACCTATTTACGTTTAATTCCTCGGATGTCCAGGCTAGAGTTTAGTTTGAGGAGAGTGAAACACCTGTTGGACACTTGTGAGGGTGATGAACAATGTGCCTCCGTTGTTGGTGACACCACCACCCAATACAGTATCGCCACTGTTGTACAGTCAGTGATGTGTCTGCTATGTGGCTACAACTGGGGAGACCGATGACAGAGCACATTAGAGATAACAGAACCTCTGATTCCAGTCATGGGAACAGCAGAGAAACAGGTCCTTCGGCCCGACTGCAGACCGAGATGCCTATCTACGGTAATCTCATTCACCTGTATTTGTCCCATATCCGTCCATTTCCATCCGAAACAAATGGCTGTCCAAATGCTGTTTATTTGCTGTGATGGTATCTGTCCCCACCGCCTCAAAAGAAAATATTGTTCCATCGTTGAAGTCAGAATTCCCTTAAATCTCTCCCCTTTCAATTAAACGTACGTTCTCTAGGTTTAGATTCTCCCAGCCTGGGAAATAACTGTGACCATCTACTCAACCCTGCTGTAGTTGACATAATTTTACATGCCTCAGTAAGGTCGTCCCTCTGCATTATTGCTCCAATGAGATCAATCCCACCTGATCAAATCTGTCCTCAAACTAACGCTGTCCATTCCAGATAACATCCTGGTGAATCTGTTCCGCACCGCCTCTGGCAATAGGACATCATTTGTGTAATATGGTGACCAGAACTACACAAAAGGGCCTCGCAGATATTCGAAGTACGACTGAGGAGAGCGCTGCACTTGGAGGAGCAGTTAAGTCTTGATTATTCTTTATTTGGATGTTCACCTGTAGTGCAAATGTATTCAAAATCAGACGCACATGGGAAGTGAAACCATCAGTGAGTTCAGAAGTGTCAGTACCGCTGACCTGGAACCGAGGCAGAAAGGTGAATGAACTGTAGAGCAGAGCGATCTAGGACGACAGGTACATCGTGTATTGAATGTAGCGTCACGGGTTGATAGTGTGGTCAAAAAGACTTTTGTAACATTGGCCGTCTTCGGTCATAGCATTGTGTATAGATATACGGAGGTTATGTTGCCGTTGTGTAAGACGTTGGTGAGGCCGCATTTGGAATATTGTGTTCTGTTGTGGGCACCATGATACAGGAAAGATGGTGTCAATCTGGAAAGGTGATAGAGCAGATTTACGAGGATGTTACCAGGAACAGTGGGCCTGATCTGGAGGGACAGGTTCAGCAGGCTGGTACTATATCCCTTGGTGCATATATGCTAGTACTATATTCCTTGGTGCATATAGGCTAGTACTATATCCCTTGGTGCATATAGGCTAGTACTATATCCCTTGGTGCATATAGGCTAGTACTATTTCCCTTGGTGCATATAGGCTAGTACTATATCCCTTGGTGCATATAGGCTAGTACTATATCCCTTGGTGCATATAGGCTAGTACTATATCCCTTGGTGCATATAGGCTAGTACTATATCCCTTGGTGCATATAGGCTAGTACTATATCCCTTGGTTCATATAGGCTAGTACTATATCCCTTGGTGCATATAGGCTAGTACTATATCCCTTGGTGCATATAGGCTAGTACTATATCCCTTGCTGCAGGAGGATGAGGGATGATCTTCTACAGCTGGACAATATAATGAGAGGAATAGATCTGGTAGATGCACAGAGAAGGGGAATCAAGAACCAGGGGGCTAGGTTTAAGATGAGGTGGGGGGGGGGGGTTTAATCGGAACCTGAGGAGTATTTTTCACACAAAGGTTGGGGGGGTGTGGAACGAACTGCCAGAGGAGGTAGTTCAGCCCTGTACTCATAGAGTCATAGAGTGATATGGTGTGGAATCAGGCACATTGGCCCAACTTGCCCACACCAGCAAACAGGCCCCATCTACATTAGTTCCACCTGTCTGCATTTGGTCCATATCCCACCAAACCTGTCCTATTCATGTACCCAACCTGTCTAACTGTTTCACAAATATTGGGATAGCCCCTGCCTCAAATACCTCCTCAGGCAGTTTGTTCCATACATCCACCACCCATTGTGTGAAAAGGTTACCCCTCAGATTCCTATTCGATCATTTTCCATTCAACTTAAACGTATGTCCTCTGGACCTCGATTCTCCTACTCAGTGCAGGAGAAGCTGAGCATCTACCCGATCTATTCCTTTCATGATCTAAAACACGTCTACGAGATTACCCCTCATCCTCCTGCGCTCCAAGAACACCAAGCCCAGGCAATTGATTATGTCTTCAAACTAACGCTGTCCATTCCAGATAACATCCTGGTGAATCTGTTCCGCGCTGTCTCTGGCAACAGGACATCATATCTATAATATGGTGACCAGAACTACACAAAAAGGCCTTGCAGATATTTTAAGTACAACAGAGGAGAGCACTGGAACTTGCAAGAGCAGTTAAGTCTTGATTTTTCTGTATTTGGGTGATCATTCGTAGTGTAAGTGTGTTCAGAATCAGACGCAGATGGGAAGTGAAACCATCAGTGAGTTCAGAGGTGTCCGTACCAATCAGGACGGGGCAAATGTTGTCAAAGGTGGTGAAAATATATTTGAGCAGCGTGCGATGAACTGGGTAGCTGGTTGTTACAGTATGTGAGATGTCCTTGGAATGGATGATACAAAGAACATACCTGTGTGTGACGTCAGTGTGGTCAGTGATGGGTCTGGATTAGCAGTGACAGTATCAGTGTGGTCAGTGATGGGTCTGGATAAGCAGTGACATTATCAGTGTGGTCAGTGATGTGTCTGGATAAGCAGTGACATTATCAGTGTGGTCAGTCATGGGTCTGGATAAGCAGTGACATTATCAGTGTGGTCAGTGATAGGTCTGGATAAGCAGTGATATTATCAGTAATTAATCTCATCTCTAATGAGCTCTCACTGCATCTTGCTGTTCTATCCGCGTTGGCAGGTGCAGACATATTTATTTGTTATTTTCATTTTAATAGGCAGTGGTTAAAATGAGTAAATAACTTTCTCCGGCATACAAGTGATAGAGTAACACATAATGCGTCTCCCCCAACACTCCTCACTCTCTCTGCCTCTCTCCCTCCCCTCCGCCATTCACTCTCCCCACATACTAATCCCCCTCTTGCTCACCAATTATCCGACCCTCTGACTTCCCACTTCCTCCCTTCTCTCCACACTCCTCCCCACTATCTCCCCACACTCCTCTCTGTCCTGCCACACTCCTCTAATCTCTCTCCCCACACTGCTCCCCCTCTCTCTCCGCACTTCCTCTCTCCCCACTCTCCTCTCACTCTCCATCCCCACACTCCGTCTTTCTCCCCACACACTCACTACTCCTCCCCCTCTGTCTCCCCACACTCCTCCCCCTCTCGCTCTCCCCACATTCCTCCCCATCTCTCCCCCCACGCACAACCCCCTCTCTGCCCACACTCCTCCCCCTCTCTCCCCACACCCCCTCTATCTCTCCCAATACTCCACCACCCTCCCGTCACTCCTATCCCTCTCTCTCCCCTCCTCTCTGTCCCCATCCCTCCACTCTTTCCATACCATCCTTCCTCCCTCTCTCTCACACTCCTCCCTCCCCTGTCCCCTAAAACAACCTATTTCCCCACACTCCTCCCCGTCATTTAACCCACACTCCCCCTCTCTCCCACCACACTCCCCCTCGCTCTCCACATTCATCCTACCTTCTCTCTCTTCCCACAGTATTCAATTCCTCTCCCCACATCCCCTCTCTTCCCATGCTCCATTCCCACACTCCTCCTCCTTTCACTCCACTCCTCCCCTTTCTCTCCCCACACACCTTCCTCTCTCCCCACTCACCTCCCTTACTCTCCACACTCCTTCCCTCTTCCTCTCCACAATCCTCACTCTCTCTCTCTCTCTCTCTGGATAAGCGGTGACATTATCACTGTGGTCAGTGATGAGTCTGGATAAGCAGTGACATTATCAATGTGGTCAGTGATGAGTCTGGATAAGCAGTGACATTATCAGTGTGGTCAGTGATGTGTCTGGATAAGCAGTGACATTATCAGTGTGGTCAGTGATGAGTCTGGATAAGCAGTGACATTATCAGTGTGGTCAGTGATGAGTCTGGATAAGCAGTGACATTATCAGTGTGGTCAGTGATGGGTGTGGATAAGCAGTGACATGATCACATTAAATCTGACCCCGATGTTTTACATTTGATAAGATGTAAAATAAAGGATCCTTTCTTTTTTTCAATCAGATTTTATTGATTTTTCACAGAGATATATACAAAACAGTACATCATCGACATAAATAAAATAAAATAAGAAAAATATCAAAAATGAATAAATAAATAAAGGTGATAGATAAATAAATAAATGCATATGCATAAGACAGTGTGGTACACTTACTAAATAAAATATTAAAAAGTAACGATTGTTATCTAGAGGTATTTCAATATTCGCACAAACATACCATCTAGTTCTATATAACACAATCTTCCAATATCTAGCTCGGCATTTATCTAGTTGGTGTCATGGCTCAAATAAACGATCCATTTTTCCCAGATCCTCTCAAAGAATCCCTTCTTTTTAATTCAAATGTTCGATTCTCAAGGGTCAACTCAAGTTCAATATCCATAATTAATCTAAACTTTAATGAGAACTAACTCCATTTTGCTGCTCGATCCACGCTGGTAAACACGGCAGCTGAAGATGCATTCACTTGTTATTTTCTTCTTAATTAACACAGGTTAGAAATGATAATGAACTCTCTCCGGCATACATTTGAAAGAATAATACACAACGCTGAAAATTAAAACGTATCTTCAGATCTGAGAAAGGGGGAGTTGAGTAACTGTGCTCTTCCCTTCGCCCAGTGGGAATATTAATTCCAGGCGGTGAACACTACCTGTGGGTCTATTCAATCTGCAGTTTATTTTGTAGTGATCTACTTCAGACCAGTCGACAGGTAGATGTGAATTCAAACCCTCAGGCCAGACAACAAGGTCGTTCTGAGAGTAAATGACCAACTCATCCGTCTGGGCTGTCTACACAGCGGTACAGAGAAAGCTGCCACACACGCAGACTTTATTTGTGTGCTTATTTATCAAGTAGTTCAAGCGAGAAAATCTCCCGTCGTGCAGTGCAAACCTGGCACTCGTAGACACTGAAATAAACACTTCAATGATCAAGGACTATTATAAAATTGACCAATGTATATGACAGGCAATTATGTTATGTTTTTTTGCATCTTTGAGCAATGTGGACACCTGCTGATGTTTAATTCCTCTGATTTCAAGGCTACAGTTTAGCGGTAACCTAATATCCAAGAACATAAATGTGTATAGTAAAAGCTTATTTAGGTATGTCAAGAGTTTAAAAAATGGTAAGATAAATGTGGGTCCCTTGAAGACAGAAGCAGGCGAATTTATTAAGGAAACAAGGAAATGGCAGACAAGCTGACCAGGTACATTGGATCTGTCTTAATAAGGAAGACACAATCAATCTCCCAGATGTACTAGTGGACGGAGGTCTTAGGGTGACGGACGAACTGAAGGAAATTCACATTAGGCAGGAAATGGTGTTGGGTAGACTGACGGGATTGAAGGCTGATAAATCCCCAGTGCCTGATGGTCTACATCACAGGGTACTTAAGGAAGTGGCTCTAGAAATTGTGGACGAATTGGTGATCATTTTCAATGTTCTATAGATTGAGGAGCAGTTCCCGTGGATTGGACGGTAGCTAATGTTATTCCACTTTTTAAGAAAGGAGGGAGACAGAAAATGGGAAACATAGAAAATAGGTACAGGAGTAGTCCATTCGGCCCTTCGAGCCTGCACCGCCATTCAATATGATTATGGCTGATCATCCAGCTCAGTAACCTCTACCTGCCTTCTCTCCATACCCCCTGATCCCTTTAGCCACAAGGGCCACTTCTAACTCCCTCTTCAATATAGCCAATGAACTGGCCTCAACTACCTTCTGTTTATAGAGAATTCCACAGATTAACCACTCTCTGTGTGAAGAAATGTTTTCTCATCTCGGTCCTAACTGACTTCCCCCTTATCTTTAAGCTGTGACCCCTGGTTCTGAACTTCCCCAACATCGGGTACAATCTTCCCGCATCTAGCCTGTCCAACCCCTTAAGAATTTTATGTTTCTATAAGATCCCCCTCAGTCTTCTAAATTCCAGCGAGTATAAGCCTAGTCCGATCCAGTCTTTCTTCATATGAAAGTCCTGCCATCCCAGGGATCAATCTGGTGAACCTTCTCTGTACTCCCTCTAAGGCTAGAATGTCTTTCCTCAGATTAGGAGACCAAAATTTCAGCAATCTCACCAATGCCCTGTACAACTGCAGCAGAACCTCTCTGCTCCTATACTCAAATCCTCGCGCTATGAATGCCAACATACCATTCGCTTCCTTCACTGCCTGCTGCACCTGCATGCCTACTTTCAATGACTGGTGTACCACGACACCCAGGTCTCGTTGCACCCCCCACTTTTCCCTCTGATCTCCCTCTCTCTCACACATTCTCTCCATCCCCCACAAAACTC
>NW_027602907.1:0-2500 GCF_053455715.1 Rhinoraja longicauda
AATATGGGGCCTGCTCCCACTGGGTAATAGACAAAAACATAGAACAGGGTGACAGGAGAGACTGGATAGCACAGAGGATAACCCGTGAGCGAAATAATGGGGTGTATGCAGTTCAATGTAAGGAGTGTACCTTACGGTACATAGGCGAAACAGGTAAAACAGCCTCAGCGGTGATCGACGTGTCAAAGAGGAGTCACAAAGACGGGCAAAATAAAGTGGTTGATTATAGACAATAGACAATAGACAATAGGTGCAGGAGTCGGCCATTCAGCCCTTCGAGCCAGCACCGCCATTCAATGCGATCATGGCTGATCACTCTCAATCAGTACCCCGTTCCTGCCTTCTCCCCATACCCCCTCACTCCGTTATCCTTAAGAGCTCTATCCAGCTCTCTCTTGAAAGCATCCAACGAACTGGCCTCCACTGCCTTCTGAGGCAGAGAATTCCACACCTTCACCACTCTCTGACTGAAAAGGTTCTTCCTCATCTCCGTTCTAAATGGCCTACCCCTTATTCTTAAACGGTGGCCCCTTGTTCTGGACTCCCCCAACATTGGGAACATGTTTCCTGCCTCTAATGTGTCCAATCCCCTAATTATCGTATATGTTTCAATAAGATCCCCCCTCATTCTTCTAAATACCAGTGTATACAAGCCCAATCGCTCCAGCCTTTCAACATACGACCGTCCCGCCATTCCGGGAATTAACCTAGTGAACCTACGCTGCACGCCCTCCATAGCAAGAATATCCTTCCTCAAATTTGGAGACCAAAACTGCACACAGTACTCCAGGTGCGGTCTCACCAGGGCCCGCTACAACTGTAGAAGGACCTCTTTGCTCCTATACTCAACTCCTCTGGTTACGAAGGCCAACATTCCATTGGCTTTCTTCACTGCCTGCTGTACCTGCATGCTTCCTTTCATTGACTGATGCACTAGGACATCCAGATCTCGTTGAACTCCCCCTCCTCCTAACTTGACACCATTCAGACAATAATCTGCCTTTCTACTCTTACTTCCAAAGTGAATAACCTCGCACTTATCTACATTAAACTGCATCTGCCATGTATCCGCCCACTCACACAACCTGTCCAAGTCATCCTGCAGCCTTATTGCATCTTCCTCACAATTCACACTACCCTCCAGCTTAGTATCATCTGCAAATTTGCTAATGGTACTTTTAATCCCTCCGTCTAAGTCATTAATGCATATCGTAAATAGCTGGGGTCCCAGCACCGAACCTTGCGGTACCCCACTGGTCACTGCCTGCCATTCCGAGAGGGACCCATTTATACCCACTCTTTGCTTTCCGTCTGTCAACCAATTTTCTATCCATGTCAGTACCCTACCCCCAATACCACGTGCCCTAATTTTGCCCACTAATCTCCTATGTGGGAGCTTGTCGAAGGCTTTCTGAAAGTCGAGGTACACCACGTCCACTGACTCTCCCCTGTCAATTTTCCTAGTTACATCCTCAAAACATTCCAGTAGATTTGTCAAGCATGATTTCCCCTTCGTAAATCCATGCTGACTCGCAATGATCCTGTTACTGCTATCCAAATGCTCAGCAATTTCGTCTTTTCTAATTGACTCCAGCATCTTCCCCACCACTGATGTCAGACTAACTGGTCTATAATTACCCGTTTTCTCTCTCCCTCCCTTCTTAAAAAGTGGGATAACATTTGCTATCCTCCAATCCACAGGAACTGATCCTGAATCTATATAGAACATTGAAAAATGATCTCCAATGCTTCCACTATTTCTAGAGCCACCTCCTTAGGTACCCTGGGATGCAGACCATCAGGCCCTGGGGATTTATCAGCCTTCAGTCCCATCAGTCTACCCAAAACCATTTCCTGCCTAATGTGGATTTCCTTCAGTTCCTCCATCACCCTAGGTTCTCCGGCCCCTAGAACATTTGGGAGATTGTGTGTATCTTCCTCAGTGAAGACAGACCCAAAGTAACGGTTTAACTCGTCTGCCATTTCTTTGTTCCCCATAATAAATTCCCCCGTTTCTGTCTTCAAGGGACCCACATTTGCCTTGACTATTTTTTCCCTCTTCACGTACCTAAAAAAACTTTTGCTATCCTCCTTTATATTATTGGCTAGTTTACCCTCGCACCTCATCTTTTCTCCCCGCATTGCCTCTTTAGTTAACTTTTGTTGCTCTTTAAAAGAGTCCCAATCCTCTGTCTTCCCACTCTTCTTTGCTATGTTATACCTCCTCTCCTTAATTTTTATGCTGTCCCTGACTTCCCTTGTCAGCCACAGGTGTCTCTTACTCCCCTTAGAGTCTTTCCACCTCTTTGGAATAAATTGATCCTGCAACCTCTGCATTATTCCCTGGAATACCTGCCATTGCTGTTCTACCGTCTTCCCTGCTAGGGCCTCCTTCCAGTCAATTTTGGCCAGCTCCCGCCTCATGCCTCTGTAATCCCCTTTGCTATACTGTAATACAGACACTTCCGATTTTCCCTTCTACCTTTCCATTTGCAGAGTA
>NW_027602907.1:17500-22500 GCF_053455715.1 Rhinoraja longicauda
CAGTACTTTCAAGTATGCCGCCTTCGGCGGGGACATCGTGAACCAAATCGGCAGGCAGGCGTCGTCAGCCGGTCGACCGACCCCCAGTTGCATTGCCCCAACGGCCATTGTGCACTTCGAACAGAACAGTGCTTTTAAAATATTCCGCCTGCCGCGTGTACATCATGAAACAAATGGAAAGGACGAACCGGGCGTGCAACCGATGCACGGAGAGTGACAGGTCGTCAAGCAAGTCCGTGGCAATCCGTCGGCCGACTCGGCCGCGGCCAGCAGAGGCGTTTTGGCCCGGGCGCGCCGAACTTTGCGCGCCCTCGGTATGCGTAACACTAGCACATGCCTTCAAAACTCACTACAAAATAACCCCAAAGTATGCCGCCTTCCCCGTGGGCCTTGTTACCAATATCTTGCCCTGCTTCCTGATGCCCTTATGGGGTCGGCTCTGTTCTTGCAGAACCCTCAGGTGGTGCAGAGTCTGGGCCATTTTATCAATATCTTGCCCTGATTCCTGATGCCCTTATGGGGTCGGCTCTGTTCTTGCAGAACCCTGAGGTGGTGCAGAGTCTGCGCCTTGTTATCAATATCTTGCCCTGCTTCCTGAAACCCTTATGGGGTTGGTTCTGTTACAAAACCCTCAGGTGGTGCAGAGTCTGGGCCACTTTATAAATAACTCTGCCTGCATTAGGGTCAGGGTCAGGGTTAGGGTTAGGGTTAGGGTTAGGGTTAGGGTTAGGGTTAGGGTTAGGGTTAGGGTTAGGGTTAGGGTTAGGGTTAGGGTTAGGGTTAGGGTTAGGGTTAGGGTTAGGGTTAGGGTTAGGGGTAGGGGTAGGGGTAGCGGTAGGGGTAGGGGTAGGGGTAGGGGTAGGGGTAGTTTGAACTACTGCCGCTCCAGGCGCGCACTGTGCGTGGGTAATTTTCAGTGGGCGTCGGTGTGCTGGGTGACGATGCCGCCCAGACTCTGCACCACCTGAGGGATCTGCAAGAACAGAGCCGAACCCGCAAGGGTATCGGGAAGCAGGGCAAGATATTGATAACAAGGCCCAGACTCTGCACCACCCGAGGGTTCTGCAAGAACAGAGCCGACCCCATAAGGGTATCAGGAAGCAGGGTGAGATAGTGACACCATTTGTAAAACCGGCAAATCCCACCCAGGAAACATTGCAAAAATTGGCCTCTAATGCTGGAACGTGGGTAAAGCCAAACAAACACGACACGTTTTAAAAGAACGTTACTAAAACAGCCTGGGATATGCCCATGACAAAGGATAGGCCGAACCTCACCAGAAAAAAAGAGAGGGAGACCACGGCAGAGCTGAGGGATAAACATGAGATGGTGATAAAACCAGCAGACGAGGGGAGCAGTAGGGTTACAAATTAATGTCAATATGGGGCCTGCTCCCACTGGGTAATAGACAAAAACATAGAACAGGGTGACAGGAGAGACTGGATAGCACAGAGGATAACCCGTGAGCGAAATAATGGGGTGTATGCAGTTCAATGTAAGGAGTGTACCTTACGGTACATAGGCGAAACAGGTAAAACAGCCTCAGCGGTGATCGACGTGTCAAAGAGGAGTCACAAAGACGGGCAAAATAAAGTGGTTGATTATAGACAATAGACAATAGACAATAGGTGCAGGAGTCGGCCATTCAGCCCTTCGAGCCAGCACCGCCATTCAATGCGATCATGGCTGATCACTCTCAATCAGTACCCCGTTCCTGCCTTCTCCCCATACCCCCTCACTCCGTTATCCTTAAGAGCTCTATCCAGCTCTCTCTTGAAAGCATCCAACGAACTGGCCTCCACTGCCTTCTGAGGCAGAGAATTCCACACCTTCACCACTCTCTGACTGAAAAGGTTCTTCCTCATCTCCGTTCTAAATGGCCTACCCCTTA
This sequence comes from Rhinoraja longicauda, assembly GCF_053455715.1. Classification (NCBI taxonomy): domain Eukaryota; kingdom Metazoa; phylum Chordata; class Chondrichthyes; order Rajiformes; family Arhynchobatidae; genus Rhinoraja; species Rhinoraja longicauda. The sequence continues at coordinate 19,392 of NW_027602907.1, forward strand.
TTCTTAAACGGTGGCCCCTTGTTCTGGACTCCCCCAACATTGGGAACATGTTTCCTGCCTCTAATGTGTCCAATCCCCTAATTATCGTATATGTTTCAATAAGATCCCCCCTCATTCTTCTAAATACCAGTGTATACAAGCCCAATCGCTCCAGCCTTTCAACATACGACCGTCCCGCCATTCCGGGAATTAACCTAGTGAACCTACGCTGCACGCCCTCCATAGCAAGAATATCCTTCCTCAAATTTGGAGACCAAAACTGCACACAGTACTCCAGGTGCGGTCTCACCAGGGCCCGCTACAACTGTAGAAGGACCTCTTTGCTCCTATACTCAACTCCTCTGGTTACGAAGGCCAACATTCCATTGGCTTTCTTCACTGCCTGCTGTACCTGCATGCTTCCTTTCATTGACTGATGCACTAGGACATCCAGATCTCGTTGAACTCCCCCTCCTCCTAACTTGACACCATTCAGACAATAATCTGCCTTTCTACTCTTACTTCCAAAGTGAATAACCTCGCACTTATCTACATTAAACTGCATCTGCCATGTATCCGCCCACTCACACAACCTGTCCAAGTCATCCTGCAGCCTTATTGCATCTTCCTCACAATTCACACTACCCTCCAGCTTAGTATCATCTGCAAATTTGCTAATGGTACTTTTAATCCCTCCGTCTAAGTCATTAATGCATATCGTAAATAGCTGGGGTCCCAGCACCGAACCTTGCGGTACCCCACTGGTCACTGCCTGCCATTCCGAGAGGGACCCATTTATACCCACTCTTTGCTTTCCGTCTGTCAACCAATTTTCTATCCATGTCAGTACCCTACCCCCAATACCACGTGCCCTAATTTTGCCCACTAATCTCCTATGTGGGAGCTTGTCGAAGGCTTTCTGAAAGTCGAGGTACACCACGTCCACTGACTCTCCCCTGTCAATTTTCCTAGTTACATCCTCAAAACATTCCAGTAGATTTGTCAAGCATGATTTCCCCTTCGTAAATCCATGCTGACTCGCAATGATCCTGTTACTGCTATCCAAATGCTCAGCAATTTCGTCTTTTCTAATTGACTCCAGCATCTTCCCCACCACTGATGTCAGACTAACTGGTCTATAATTACCCGTTTTCTCTCTCCCTCCCTTCTTAAAAAGTGGGATAACATTTGCTATCCTCCAATCCACAGGAACTGATCCTGAATCTATATAGAACATTGAAAAATGATCTCCAATGCTTCCACTATTTCTAGAGCCACCTCCTTAGGTACCCTGGGATGCAGACCATCAGGCCCTGGGGATTTATCAGCCTTCAGTCCCATCAGTCTACCCAAAACCATTTCCTGCCTAATGTGGATTTCCTTCAGTTCCTCCATCACCCTAGGTTCTCCGGCCCCTAGAACATTTGGGAGATTGTGTGTATCTTCCTCAGTGAAGACAGACCCAAAGTAACGGTTTAACTCGTCTGCCATTTCTTTGTTCCCCATAATAAATTCCCCCGTTTCTGTCTTCAAGGGACCCACATTTGCCTTGACTATTTTTTCCCTCTTCACGTACCTAAAAAAACTTTTGCTATCCTCCTTTATATTATTGGCTAGTTTACCCTCGCACCTCATCTTTTCTCCCCGCATTGCCTCTTTAGTTAACTTTTGTTGCTCTTTAAAAGAGTCCCAATCCTCTGTCTTCCCACTCTTCTTTGCTATGTTATACCTCCTCTCCTTAATTTTTATGCTGTCCCTGACTTCCCTTGTCAGCCACAGGTGTCTCTTACTCCCCTTAGAGTCTTTCCACCTCTTTGGAATAAATTGATCCTGCAACCTCTGCATTATTCCCTGGAATACCTGCCATTGCTGTTCTACCGTCTTCCCTGCTAGGGCCTCCTTCCAGTCAATTTTGGCCAGCTCCCGCCTCATGCCTCTGTAATCCCCTTTGCTATACTGTAATACAGACACTTCCGATTTTCCCTTCTACCTTTCCATTTGCAGAGTAAAACTTATCGTGTTGTGATCACTGCCTCCTAACGGCTCTTTTACCTCTAGTCCCCTTATCAGATCAGGATCATTAAAAACACTCACTCTATTGGCCGTGATTTAACCTAGCACACAGTGTTGCAAAGCCCATGCAAAGTCCAGTGGGCCAAGCAAACAAATAAGATAGATCTGGCTCGGCGTTCCACATCTCCACATCGTCACCCAGCACGCCGACGCCCATTAACAATTCCCCCGCAAATTGTGCACCTCGAGCGGCAGTACTTTAAACGGCGCCGTCTTCGGCGTGGACGGCATGAACCAAGTCGGCAAGCATCGTCACCTAGCACACAGACGTGCACTAACAATTCCTCCCCCCGCAAATTGCGCGCCGCGAACGGCGGTACTTTCAAGTATGCCGCCTTCGGCGGGGACATCGTGAACCAAATCGGCAGGCAGGCGTCGTCAGCCGGTCGACCGACCCCCAGCTGCATTTCCCCAACGGACATTGTGCACTTCGTACAGAACAGTGCTTTTAAAATATTCCGCCTGCCGCGTGGACATCATGAACCAAATGAGCAGGCAGGCATCATATCATATCATATCATACACATACAGCCGGAAACAGGCCTTTTCGGCCCTCCAAGTCCGTGCCGCCCAGCGATCCCCGTACATTAACATTATCCTATACCCACTAGGGACAGTCAGCCCCCAGCACAACGACGCCCCCGCTAACAATTCCCCACGCACATGGTGCGCTCGAGCTGCAGCACTTTAAAGTACGCCGCCTTCGGCGGGGACATCGTGAACCAAAGGAGCAGGCAGCCATGGTCACCGCCAGCACAACGACGGCGCCGCTAACAATTCCCCGCGCACCTTGTGCGCTCGAGCTGCAGTACTTTAAAGTACGCCGCCTTCGGCGGGGACATCGTGAACCAAAGGAGCAGGCAGCCATGGTCACCGCCAGCACAACCACGGCGCCGCTAACAATTCCACGCGCACCTTGTGCGCTCGAGCTGCAGTACTTTAAAGTACGCCGCCTTCGGCGGGGACATCGTGAACCAAAGGAGCAGGCAGCCATGGTCACCGCCAGCACAAGCACGGCGCCGCTAACAATTCCCCGCGCACCTTGTGCGCTCGAGCT